>NW_022748776.1:381274-412304 GCF_011630105.1 Anneissia japonica | reverse complement strand
AATATACATTTAAATAGTAAAGAGTCTTACTTGATAGTTGACGGAAGTGAACACACAGGGACTTTAGCGGTGCTCAGTATTAAATCCTTATTGTTTTCCATTTTGCATAGAATTTTCTCTCGTAAAATTTTGGCCAGACTTAAGTCTCCGTCACACAGTAACTGGAACACCAAGTCCATCAAATTCTTGAGTATTTCATTGTCGACTTGACCTCTGCAAAGATAAACAGTGAGAAATTTGAGATTGGTATGATGCAAACAACAACAAAAAACAGAACTATAAATAATGTGTTTTTGGTTTGAACATTTTATAGTTTGTTAATATTGGTGTTAATAATATTTCTAGGCAACTTAAAATTTCACTGAAGATTTTGTTACAGCTTTGTTTATACAAACATTTATTTTATACATAAATAATTACTTTCATACACTCAAAATTTGAAAAGCAAGTTTTTCTGTTGTTTGCTCCAAATTTATTAGAAAAAGATTTTCCAAGTTAAATAAAGAATTTATAGTCTCAACAAAAACATATGTGGTACACTGTGGAACACTACAATACTGTACATGTTTTTAAGCAATTGACTGATTTGATAACATTTTTTAACTTACATGAGATCTCCAGCAACACGTAGCAGTAAGAAAAAAGCATTCCGACTTAACCGGGCCGCTGTATCCGGCTTATTGCGAAATTTACGATAACGGTATAATAATTTATCTATGAGATCTTTAGGTAGAATGAACGTCCTATAACTGGTCAAGAATGCTTCATAGAATACTAAATCTGAATAAAAAGAAAACCAATTTTAATATGAAAATAACAACTCATAAACATATTAAAATGAACCAGAATATGAATCCTAACAATAAATACAATTTATTAAATTAATCAATATTATAGTAGTAATAGAAACCATTTTTAACATATTCCATAAAAACAGTTTATAAACAGAGGCTGTAACATGTTTTGTCTTTTAAAATAAATTGACAATAGCCTTCAGTTGATTCACAGGTCAAAAACAAATTAATAGCAATACAAGAGAGGTCAAAAACAAATTAATACTTACACAGGGGAAGTCAAGGTTCTTAGCATTAAAAAAACAGCTGATTAGATTAAAAACCACTAATTTCAATCACTACATTAAAACTTGAATTTTGCTATTTTTAAATACTTTTGAAGATACCAGTACCCTTACATGAAAGATTTAAAAAAATGAAAATTCAAATTCAATATACCATTATTCTTGATCAATTACATGATTAATACTGTGTTTGTTAAATTTCTTACTCCTTGAAGATATTTCTTTTAAAAAGCATGTTTAATGAGAACACCTCCATGATGAGAGTAATACAACAACTAGCTAAACTGACTCATACCTTTGATAATATAACCAACCAAGCCCCTTTTTGAGGTTTGGAAAGTGGTATTACTTTTTAAAGAAAGAAAAATATGCCACCTACAGGGTAAGAACTATAGGCTATGTTCAGGCAAAACTAGGCGCGTTCAAGTATTATGTTCTGTCTGTGTCGAGATAAAGATTTCGCGTACATGTACTCACTGTCTGCATGTACTTAAAGATAGCAATACAATTGCGACAATTATAACAAGAACACTATTTATAAAACAAGTACTGTAAATTTTTTATATATTCTTGGCATAATGCTCTCCTACATTCACATCATTAATTTTAGATGTGATTTATGTACTAAGGAATAAGGGCCACGACCACCGCAATATTGTTAAATTCTTCTCACCTTTCTTATCCATATCAGCGGCATATACAATCAGAGCATCGACTGGGCCACCTCGTATTGGAGGGCTCCCATCCTGTGTAAGAACAATTAATAATTTTTTATACACAGTAGTTATCATACCTCAATCAAATAAATCACAATATTAATTGTATGTATTGTAGAATGTTAATAACAAAAATCATAACATTATATGATAGTAATAATAGTAATAATAATATCAACAGCTCAAAAAAAAAAGACAAATATAATAATAAAAATAAATATAATAGAATTAGTTGGGAATGCAAGATTCAAACATCAAAATAAGTCAACAAAGTATCTGGTTTGGTAAAAATCTAAAAACCTTCAAACATTTATTTTCATTGTGAACAGATTGATATTTATAAATACAAGACCGCCAACCAGGACATCTGACTGGAATGCCTTCGAGTGCTAAAAGGCATTCTTACTTGTCTATCCTATTACAATAAACCAACCTGTTGACTTCAACTTACCGATGGGACAGCTTCTTCACTTCTTACAAGGTACTCTGATACATCTATCTTATTTAGAATTCCTCGGCCTTCGTCATCAAAATCTGCTTCTATTGCTGAAGGGTTTTCCAAACCACTAAATTTTAAAAAATGCCAATGAAAAGATGAAGATTTAATTAAATTTACAGTCAATGTATCAATGAATTCAGGAAATATGAACTATTTATTCAGAAACTATGGAACACGAACCATATATTGGGTAGCATGTTATTTTGGTGGGTCGCTTTTTAATATGATAATTACAATACAAAATTCTAGGTTGGAGTCTAGACAAAGTGTTTTCTTTTTAAAAACTTAATGTATTCAATTTAATAAAATCTATTAAAGCTAATAAATATCTATTGAATAACAACAATAATAATAAATAATAAAACAGCATTTATAATGCGCCGTCTATCTAGCGAACTATTCCGAGGCGCAGTGACTCTTGACGAAAAGAAAAAGGATTTACTAATTTTTATGTTATTATATTGAATAGTACACGATTAAACTCATTAGAGGCAGCGAAACATAACCTAAGTTTGTTGTGTTTACCAGCATGGGTCGTAACTCATTCCTCAAATAGCTTACTGGGTCATAAGCCAAAATGATTCCCGATCACTGTTTTAGATGAACAAAATGAAATTTGTGGGTAAGCAATTTGGTTTAACGATAGAGAACCTACATCAAAACTGTAATACAGCTTTTAACAACAAAGCATTTTGTAATTACTCTCACTTTCTGTAGATGTAGTGTGTTACCATAGCTGTTTTCTAAATGCATTTTTATAAATACTGTTACTTCTCTTTTTAAAATTTATCATTAAAATGACAAACAATTAAAACTCTTAGGAAACTTACGCTGATTTCACATCTTCACTACTGTAGATCATACTCTCAGATTTTTTCTTAAGTTCTAGATTTTGAGCACGAGACCTCTCAGGACTTGAGTAGAGTCGTTGTCTTTCCAGCTGTAAAAAAAAAAAAAAAATGCCAGAACAAAATGAGTGGAATACTTGGCAATTCAGAAAAAAAGGAGCCTTGTTTGTTTATCTTTTATTTATTTATTTAGGCACACAACACATGCACCAAATATTGTCCATAGCGAACACATTAATGTCCTACTTGTAGGTGACAAACCCTTTCACAAGACAAACATACACACAATGCTTTACACAAATTAAATGTCAATATGAGATTTAGGGAGTGGAGTGTTATTGGTCGTGAGAAAAACTCCTGCAACACTGACAGAAATTGAACCCAGGACTCTGGGACTGGAAGGCAAGCATTTTAACCAACAAGCGATTCAATTCCACCAATGATGTAGTAAACGTAACCTTTTGGGGATTGAAAAATGTTGTAGCAATAGTTCCACTGTATTCCAAATAGTTCTACTGTAGGTTTCCAAAAATAGTCACTGGCTTCTTCCTTAAAACATATACATATCCTAACAGTATTATATATCACTAACATAGAATAATGAAAACATCCAAAGCTATAAATATGTTCCACGAATAATAATCACCTTATATATGTAAGCTGAATAGTCTATTGTACGGTCAGGCAGTTTAACGACGTATGTGCCGTGGTAGCCAATAAGATTTAAGAAGGAAGTATAGAAATGGATATTATGTTATACACTACTTTCTTACTATAGTTTTGATGTATTTTGACCTTAAAAGGTAACATGCTACATATAATTTTCCTCACAAGGAAGTTACTTGATCAAAATAGTATTCTAATATAATATTAACTAATGAAAATGATATTTTAGTACCATTATATTAAGGGACAATAAAACAAATTAAAATATACCTATTTAAATGGAAAGTACAAAATAATATACACTATTAATGCTTGCAGTACACCACATAAATAGTTCTGAAAGTACTGCTGTTTGTTGTACTAAATAATTACAATTAAATTTTTTAACAAAAAAAAAAAAAGAAACAAAAAATACTTACTCCAGCCATATCCTTCATTTTAATTGGTAGTGATGGAGGCAAGGTGCTTCCTTTAGGAGTGTCGCAAATATCCGTAGGGAATGGTGGTGTTTCATCAGGGAATGAAGACATAAGAAAATCCAAAGACCTCCGTTCACCTGGCTGGCAGGCAGGCATTCTACCAGACACAAACGATGCCTGAAATTGCTGCTCCGTGTACCCATCAATTAGACCAAGATAATTATTAACTGGAGGAAAAGAAAATTTACTGTAAACTAATACAATAAATATAGGGTAGACATACAAAGTAATTGGAGGCAATGGTTTTTTTTTTGTTTTTTTTTTGTTTAACCTGATAATATTAGGTTAACAGACTTTTACTCCAAAGGTTCCTACTATATGCCTCTATTTTTAAAAATAATTACTAATTTATGGTGCGTATGCCTCTTCTCCATCAAGGACTGGGGATACCTACAATCATAGGTGATATATAAAAAAAACCATACCCTATACTTCTCATTTTAAAATTAATTATTGAAATAATATATTAAAATATATAAAAGAACTTTATGGTGGAACTCACTGTGACGTGGTGCCTCTTCTCCACCGTCGATCTCGTCCGAAGGAATATCAAAAACCATATCCGTAGGGAGAGAGCAGTGTTCACCATCAATAGACAATAGACTTTTTCTATTTGTGTACATAGGCCCATCATCGTCTGTCATATTATCATAATCAGAAAGTTTACGGCCTAGTACATTCCGCTGTTTTTCAGGCAATGCAGGTGGTGTATCACTTAGGACACCTGCATCAGATGTTTCTGAACCCGATTCATAACTTGCCGATAAGGGATGCAAATGAATACTTTGTAAATGATCCGGAAGCGGAGACGGTCTCCGATTCTCTTTATCAAACAATATTTGTGAAGATTCTAGCGAGACTCTATCCTCGCTGGTTGTGCTGGATATCTGACTACTGCGTTTGGAATCTGTCCGGCTTACTGAGCCACTTGAGCTACTCATGTCCGACTGGTGACTCATCAGAGAGCCAGAACTACCTGAGCTCGACCGGTTTAAATTTGTTGAATATCTTAATTTGGGCGGCAATGCCGGTGGAATTTCGTCAGACCTGGAAAAAAAATTCACACTCCCAATTAGAAAATGAAGATTTTTGCATGTTTACATCAACCAACGTTTGAAGGTCTATGCTTGATACGATGATAACATCTTATGTTCCTATCATTATTTATCTATTTGTTTAACCAGCATAAATGCATAAACATTGTTCAGGACAATATAAAGATGTGCATGTGGAAAAGTAAAGTCATGTTAGCATTGGATAAATTTTGGTCAAACTAACCATGTACCTGGCCCCTTTGACTGAAACAAAAAATCAAGTGCAAATAGTCTGGATAACATTATCCTTGGTTGAATTAGCCAAGGTTCGTGTCAAGTTTAACCCAGTGAATGCTGTCCAGGAAGAATAACGAGGCTGGTTACCAAACAGGAAATTTCAATGTAAACAGCATGATTCTGGTAACTTTTCCAGAAGGCATGCGCAAAATCTTAACTAAAAACTAGAGTGCATTTAAGTCCAAGTGCGTATAGCAATACAATTTGACCAAGGAAGATTTATGCACTTGCAATCCTGTGGAGCTAACTCAGCATCGGACCATTCCCTTCCAAATTGTCACTTCCTACTAGGTACCCATTAATAATCTTGGATGAAGAGTGGCATACTGGATAAAGTGCCTTTCCTACGCACATGTGCAATATCAAAGCCTCCTGCTCCAACTGACAATCTGATTCAGGATTGAAAGATCAAAGTTTCAATCCCTTGTGCATTTCGCTTGTGTCAGTGCTACTCTCTACCCAGGAGTATAAATGGGTACTAAGGAGGTTTGAGTGAAAAAGCGCTGATATTCATGCGGCAAGCTATGGAATTTCTCCCATAAGCATCGTTCCAATGACTGAGGTAATAATGTGGAAAAGCGCTCTGAGACCTGTGTGTAGAGTGCTATATAAAACATACACATTTTCTGTTTTTAAAACTTACATATCCAATGTCTGTTGAATTAAAACTCTGTTTTCAGGAAGAAATGGCTTTGGAGGAGCGGTGGGATCCTCTCCTGGGTCACTATGACAACCATTATGAATGTCTCCCTCTGATGACCAAGTTATTGGTGTATTTTCTAGTATCTCCCGTTCCTTTGGACTTAACGGAGGTGTATCGTAATCATTAGAAATACTGAAATGACAAGATACAAGGTAACTTTATTGGGTGTAGAAAATATTAAGAAATACATACAAAGTTAGAATTTTATGCAGAAATATAAATATAAAGGAAAAAAAACACAATTTACAAGGCAAATAAACAGATACCTACTAATACAAATAATGCTGTTCCTCTCTTTTTCGCATAGGCCCTTGAAATAGCTACTATGAATTTATAGACTGTAATTTTACTTGTCTGACTAAAATTTTATAACTTATTTATTCATTTATATAAGCATTTCAATGGTTTAAAGTTTTCTTCATTTAAAGTTTCCTTCAAAAATTTTACATTATTGTAGTATGTTTATTTAAAATCTTTATATCATAGGAATACAATTTATTTGTCAAAACAATCAACACCATGCTACCATCGTAAAAATATGTAATCTTACTCTGCTGGATCTAGTGATGATATTCGATGCACCCTTGCTTTTGATACCGGTGCAGGTGTATCAGAATGACGACGTTTGGACTCTTCCTTCTCCTCCAACTTAGTTACAGTCAGCTTGACCAGGTTGGACACACCCTCGGCCATGTCCTTTGCTATTACCTCAATGGAGGCCTTATCAATATCCTTATGGCCATTTAACATCATCTTGTCGGCCCAGTGTATGAGCTTGGCTAAATTCTGGTATACCCGACTCTGTTCTGACATTAACATGGTACTGGAAGAAATAGCAATAAATGCAGGTAACAAATTACACCATCAAATTTATATACTGTGTCAGATTACAAGATATAAAATGTTATCGTTGATATAATCCGAATGTTTGTACTTAACAGCATACAATTAGCCCTGTATGTAAACAGATCCTTTAATAGTCAAAGGCTAGCAAATGCCATTACAGAAGATCTGTCATAAACTAGTACTAGTTAGAAGCAATACCAACAACTCTTGTCTAATAAATAAACCAATACAAAACACTAACAATAACAACAAAAGTGAACACCAATAATTGATATAAAAAAATATTATATAAAAAGACATGGATTCCCTTACCTCTCTTCATTATTTAAAGCAGTTTTAAGGATTGTGTGCAGTTCGATCACTTTTTGGAGAATATCTGTTGCTGAACTTGACACCATTACTCCTTTCTGTATTACTTCTGCAATATAGTATCAATATTAATATTGTTATTGTACTTACTGTTATGCTTATTGTCGATGTCAAAGCCAAACCAAATTTCTCTGTATGATATGTATATTGACAAATAAAGTTATCTTGAATATTGTATATATTGAATATTTAGGTTTTAAGTTTTTAGTTATATTTAAGGATTACAGTATTGATCCACCTCAACTCCTAAAGCTTAATTACCTATCATGCTAAATACTTTACTTCAGTCTTTCATCATTAGCCTGGGTAAACTAGCTTTGTTATGAAAAATTGTTACACTTTTGGCTCTTGAAAACAACTAGTGACAATTTGATTTAACCCACACCCAATTATCAAAAATCAATCAGATATATTCAATTAAAGAAATTAATTAAAATTAACAATACTAATTGTTAAGTAATATAAACAATTGATGGTTTATGGATTAAGTTGTTTACTTACGTTGAAACCATGTCAGAGACCGGGATAATTCCTTTTCAATAGATTGGATACGGTCAACATCCTATAAGAAAAAAAATAGACTATACATAAGTCAACTGATAATATAACGCTCAAGTCTTTATTTATTGTATTTTTAAGTTTCATGTATAGTACAGCACGAATCCAAGTCCCTCCATTAAGGTATAAGGTAATATTATTAAGATGAGCAGATGACAGATGAGCATATATTGCCATCCAAAAAACCAAGAAAAACCTTTAAAAAAATTTAAAGAAAGAATACAAATTATTTTTAGATAATTTACAAGAAGTGTTTTGATAAATCCTTACATCTGTCAGATATATAAGGTTATGCAACAAGGAATAATGATGGTAATATTTAAATGTCCATTAATTTTCTACTTCATTTCTTATAAGTAGCAGAATATATTTCATGAAGATCTGGTAATGACATTCATCCAGACGTGGTGTATGTAAAAAATATACATTCTCTTTGATTTATCTTACTCCTAAATGTATTTCCCTGAATTAGATTATTTCATGTGTCATCAGGGGATCAGGTGCACATAGTTCTCACATGAATTATGGTCCCAGGAGTCAGACTGTCCCTGAAAGCATAGAAGAATGGCACATTGACCTTCGACATTCGATGTCATACCTACTTTCTTTTATTGGTTTCGCATCATTTACACAAAAAAATTTAATCCAGAAAATGAGAAAATTATTATGAATTCATTGAATTATTAACATCGAAGTTAAATGACTATGGTTCATTTTGCAATTGTTTTTACTTTGCAAAAAGTGTGTATTTGATTATATCTGTCAACAATCACAAATCAAATACAAATTCAGATGTTTTTTCACATACAACATACAAGATAATTATTTTACTGTCCGAAAAAATCAGGAAAAAAACATGATATTAGGACCTCACAAACAAATTACCAGTAAATAAATAAAATGTTGATATTTACAAACATTTCCAAACTGACTCAACATCAAACTAAAGTTCCTCAACTGACGGAAGAATAAAATCAAATGATTTACCTTTTCAACAATGACTGAAATTTTAATCTTATGACGATTTAACGTCATGATGTTGGACACAAGCTCAGAGTAATCAAATTGGTACATGATTAAAACAGGAAGAGATTAACCAAGAACTAAAATCAAATTAAATATTCCAAGAAAAGATTTCTCAAATATTGTAGCTATAGAAAATTAACCATTTCCTGGTAGACAAACTTGTATATTTCCTTAAGTCCTGGTCAATGAAAAAAAGCTGGTATTAGTTGACCAGCAGCATATACATTCCTATGCACATTCAATGCTATGATTGTCAAATCAAGCCAAACTAAAATGCTGATAAGAATATGGAGAATGAATTCCGGAAGTATTTTAACAGGAAGGGTGCAGGAGGATGAAAATACTACTGCAAGAAAGGGAAATCCAGGTTTAGAATGCGAAGATCTGGAACTCGATAAAATTACATAACATTTCAAACAATAGGACACAACTCTTGAATCATGCTGTTCTGTGTAACACTTTAGAACCCTTGTCACGCAGGTTTTTACAGATGTTTGTCTTCAGTTGAAACTATGTAGATGGCAAACCAGTACTCAGGAATAGGAAACACACTACTTAGTCAGCACCACTCATGGCACAGCGTACTGACGTCTTTATTTCACTGAAATGATTCAGTGTACTGAAGGTGTAAACCTGTTAGCAGAATTAAACAGTAATAAACCTCTGGCTGATGACGTATATACCTGCATCTTGGAGAAATGACATCAACTTGTTCACTGATGCCTTCAAACAAACTTTAATTGCCTTGATTTTACATCGTTAAATACTTGTATTAATTATCAGGATGATAAACATGTTCAGGAAAATCAGTTTCATAGACTATTTTTACCTTCATAATGACAAACATCTTCCTAGTATAAACAAATTTAAATACTATCTGTCTTTAACAAACTTCATTTGTAAAAATTCATCAATGTGTTTCACTGATTTATATACATTTTATTTTGACAATCCTTAATACCTTCAATAAAATTACTACAAATTAAAGTGTCCATGCAAAGGAATGGTAAATTATTTAAGTTACAACTCTATGATTTATGCATCTAAATATACTTGGCAGAAAATTTCTTTTTCTAATCTTCAATTCATAATGTAATAATGTAAGCACATATTTAATTGTACTACTATTAGTACAACTCTATGCAGTACTGCATCTTTAAAATATCCATTGGTATACAGTACCTATTTTCTCTTTATTTCCGAAGCTAGTTTGAGCTAACAAAAGCTGATGTTTTATTAAAAATTCTGTTTGTCTGAACAATGTTTGTTTGTATTTCTTATGTTAGTATTCTGTACTTTTGCACCCGCACAAAAGCGTACCTTGTACTATAAAGATGAAATAATTTGATTAGAATGTACTCATATCTAAGAAACAGGTTATCCATGAGTGGTTCCTTCTCAGCTGTTCTACCATCTGACAAGTGAATTAACCTCTCATTAAACATTATTATTATCAATAACATACAATACCAGCTGTACTTTTGATATGAATTTTATGTTAAATGCTACACGATGAAGTGTTGTGTTGGAAACACTGACAACGGCACAAAGGTCAATTAGAATACAAACTTGACAACTTTAACATCCTCATTAAACTCAAGTGCTTTAGAGTGCAAAACCAAGTAAAAAATGTTGTTTTTCCAAGTATTATTTCAATCAATTATTAGTACAAAAATTGACATCAAGACTGAATTTCGATGTGAAAAAGTGTTGGAGACCTAACATGTGTTTCCTGCCTATCGCACTTCTATAATCCCAAAATACATTCTGAAACCGTCTTATCCCATCGTTTCAAAATCCCAGGGTACTATAGCCTACAGTAGGCAATTCATTGGGTAGATGCTAATGTATTGTTAGCAAAACAGTAATGATTGAATAATAATTCAACACAATGAATGAATAAATACTGTCCTCACCAAAGAATTTACAGTAATAGGGGGGACCAGAAACTTTTAATTAGCAATGGAAGTACATAATTATAAGAATACAGTAAGTAGATGTGGTTTATTTCATTTCATTTATTTATTCAGACAAGTGTCTTGGGGCCCCAAAAGCAACAAAATCACCATGACAAAAGTCTGGAGCCCCAGAAAACAAAACTGAACTACATTTAAATTCTCATAAAGCACAATAAAATGTGAGAGGGCCCTCTATAGTAATTCTTGTTAGTTACCTTCCTATAATTGTGATTTAGGCTTAAAATGACAATAATCTTCAGCCAATTGTAATTCAATTATTTCCAATGCATTTTATTTAATAAAATGTTTATCATTACTTAATATAAGGTACCAAATAGACTGTAATGTATAATAAAATATACAGTACTTTACGTACAAAATGTTATGGTCAGTAGAAATTGCAGGAATTCAAACATGCAGACTTCAGTACGATTTGTAATTTGTAAAGTGGATTTAGAGGAAGCGACAGATTACTATTTAAGGTAGAAAATAGACCGTTGAAGCAAGGCTATCAATACTTCAGTACCATCATGACTTCATTTCCTTTCATTCTTTCAACACTTTTCATTACCTGATGTTAATCCAAACATGGAATAAAGACCTGTGTGTTAGTCATACTTTTTATACTTGTTCCTTATCACAATGGCTCTGTTCCATTAATTTATAATATCCAGGGGATTACGTGGTGATAATAGGATAAATAACTTATACTACAACTTATTTATTACACTTTGTAACTTAATCTATAGTTTAATCATTCTTTGAGAGTTAGCATGTGATGTCAACCCAGAGAAATCAAAACTTTCAAATAAGGTGAAACACATTTTATCCATTCTAGAAATATAAGAAATAAATAATAAATTAAAACCTACTATCTTAAAGCTTTAATATGTGATATTCATAAGGTTGTAAATTGGTGGAATGCACTCCAAATTTGTAGACCAATTACAAAGAATGCATTTGAAGAGTGCTTGGAGACAGACTTATGGAAATGAGACTGTCTGGTAGGATAAGTAATTTGATAGTTCTTCTGGAATGCACACGCTATTGCACTGGGGACGTTGGCAATAATAACAAAAGAACATAAAACAAATTATACTGAAATAAATCATAAATGTAGAAATAAGCTAAAATCACTGAAAAGTTCATTTCTACAGTAAACACTTTTATCAGTTGCCTGCATCATCTTGAGCATCTGACTCCCTTTCCCTCTCTACAATATTTCAATACATCCTACACTTTAAACAAAAGATGTACACTTTGGTGAAATATAGAAAATCTTAATTCAATATAATAGAGGACCCCTTCATATCAACCATGCTGAAAGGACTACCCATTAAAATTAGAAAAAAATATAAATAAATAAATAAATAAACAAATTAATCAATCAATCGATCCACACATGTAATATAGCACTCAAGTGTGAAAATGTTTTGTTGTAGCTAGTGGCTATTTTTATTTTCATAAAGACGTCAGTCAACCATACCGTACTTTCATTGTCGGTTTCATTTGAGGGAAAAATATATATATCAAAAAAAAAAACATCTTCATCCTGCTTTTTATGATCTTACGGTATATGATTGATCATACATAAACATCAATAGCTAGCAAAAAATGTAGAAAGCAATCTATATATTCAATGTTGAAGTAGAAACCATCAACAATAGGAAGTGAAACCAAACAAAACTGAATTCGTCAAATATTTCCAGTTATTAAAAAATTATTTATAGAGACAAGTAGTACAATACAGTTAGTACTGTACATAACTTGAGGTGGAAGAAATTTATTGACTTTTGATTGTTATGATACAATCAAAAAACAAAAATGTATGGTTAACTGGCAATTGTTTACTCAATATGTTTAAAAGTGTTCTCATCCAAGAATATTAAGAGGTCAAAAACATAAAATAGGCTTATAAGAGGAATTTACATAATAATAGAACAAGCACATTAGCCCTTTAATCGTGTCTAAAAGGGATGGCTGATTAGGTTTTTTTGTCTTATTCCATAAAAAAACTAATAATAAAATTCAATAAAATGACATGAAAGCAATCAGGGATCTAATCAAAACCATTATGAACATGTTTTTAATATGTACAGGGTTTTTAATGAAAACTATATTATAAAGAGGGGAAACATTTTTTTTTAAAGTGTATAGAGAGTAGCAACAGAATGGTTGGTACTGTATTGTACAGTAGCCTATCTTGAAAACGCACTTGCAGTAGCAGTCCACATATTAAGTCAACTCTCTAATCATTTAGACAGATAGAGCAAAGTACTACTGTATGCTAAAGCATTGTTAACAGTATTTCCTTCATCTAGTATTATACAGTACAATGATAACATTTTGAGGCCTCTTAGCCTAGAATTAATGTTGTTAAGGTAAACGTAAGTAGCACTAAATATCCAAGCATGATGATCATGTCTTTCTCGGTTTTAAAAAACAATCCATGTATTTGTTGCAAGATAGCCCCATGGGAAGGAGATCAGTGGCAGTGCCAGCGGGGGGACAGCAGGGACTTAAGCACACTCCCCCACCCCCATCACATCACATATTTACTGTAGGTCAATCTACCGGAGGGAAATTTTTACCAGGACACATTTTACATTTTTAAATAACCTATACAACAGTACTACACATACCATTTCAAGTATATTTTGAAGGAGGTGGTTTTAACAGTAAACGAAAGCAGTGAATAACTTCCTGCCACAGTGTAAAACAACAGTTATTGTCAACTGTAAACTATAACCACAGTTTCGAATCGGTGAGAAAAGCTACAGGAATGAGGCAACTAATGTGTCGAGGTGAGTTGAATGGCCGAGCGTTTAGCAGGGGCGCCGCAAGCTATAGCCATAATATCAGCGCTGGTTCGAACGGAACGCTCGCCTATGGTTCTGGTGGTAAAACAAGTCTTCTCGGATAAGGACTATAAACCATAGGCCCAGTGTATACAATAGCTCGTGTGCACTATAAAGAACCCAGTACATCTTTCAAGACGAGTAGGGGGATACCCCGGTGTACTGGAACAGACAGCCCCTGTGGTGGACGACGTGAGTTGCTGGTACCGGGTTACCGGGTAGCACAGACACCAAGGGACCCTTAGGGGCAAAGGTCTTTGGTCGAGTTCCTAGTCCACATATCAAGCGCCCTGAGCATCTTACATTAGATGGATATGTGCACTATATAAAACTACACTATTATTATTATTATTATATGTATCAGGCCTATAGCGTACTACAGTGTTACGTCACGACACCATGTGATACTACTCCGTTGCTATCGTTGCAAAAAGCGTTCAACCGGACGCCATTTTCTTTACTGACAAACCATTGATCCAAATTTCTAACGTAATTATTAAGATGTTGTATCTTACTTTTTCATTGTAAATTTTAATTGATGATTAAGTGTGTGTTCGATAACTAATATAATGCGAGCTTTTGTGTTTTTAGTACATTTTGATGGTAAAATATTAGATTTTAAAATGCCTATTCCAGAAAGCCTATGAAGTCATTCAGGCGTAATGAATGGTAACCAACGGTAGAACGTAATGACGTCACTAAAAGTCATCTGCGCATGCGAGAACGTTAAGGTCACCTCGTCGAGCAGATTGTGGAACGCAATTTGGCAAAATCTGCGTACGCAGAGTACGTAGGACGCCAGGTAAGACGGCCACGCATGAGTAATTCCGTTCCAGCGTCGCGTCGTCGCACAAATCGAAAGTTCCCTATTACTAGTAATGATGAACAAAAATTATATTTTAGCAGAAGAGAAGAGATTAAGAAGAACTTGGAGTGAACACAAAGGCTTGAATATTAGAAGTTACAGATGAAACCTGGTATCCAAAGAATTACATGCTACAGAAGAAGAAACAATATTTATCATAATTTTCAAGTAGTTATGAAGTAGATGTTCCATTACAATTATTAGTGTTATGCATCACTGAACTTGGTACTCGTAGCCTCCACTAGAATTAAGGGACTGAGTCATACAGCTCCATGGCCTTACAAACCTGCATCAATATATTAGTCATTCAAATTAGTAAATCATAATTGATAATTTATTACACCAACGACATAAACACTTATTTTTCTATCTTTGGCTTAGCACTAATTCCTTGACCGGTAATCACCCCAAGGATAAGCATGTCCCAATGTGACTCTATTGATAGCAACATTTTCATCCAAAATGTAGTGTAAAAAAAGAACATTAATAAACGATGCTGTCTGTATAAATATTAGTAAAAATTATTTATTACTATATAATATAGTAGTTCCTCATAGGCCTATTTAAACCTGTTGAGGTTATTAAGAAAAATGCCTGTTCTGTATTTCTTTACAGAATTAGTATAATGTGAGAGATGTTTTTAGATTTGAAAATTAGGCTATACAACACATTTGCTAATGTTTGAATCTGACTGTTAGAACAAGACTCAATTGTTTGATAGAGATAGAGTCCCACTATTTTTAAACAGTGAAATATTGTTGTTGAGTTATCCATTCTACAAAGAAACTAAACAGATCAACCAAACAATTTAATTATGGAAATAAATCCATATTGATCTTTAACTCTTCAATAAAAATCCCTCACCAACTGGTAGCAGCCAGTATTGGCAATCACTGAAAATGGATCATATTCCATTTAACCAGCATGTAGCAGGAACTGTTTACCTTATAAGCTCGTTCATTAGACATAAACAATCCAGAAATAAAACGAGCCAATTAAATCCTATTCAAAATATGTACATTAGATTTGAATTCCTGGATGAGATGTCCTACACAAACAATTTTAAGTGGGATTAATAAAAGCAGGTCAAACGCTGTCGGTATTGGGCAACCGTATGTAGGAGTGGTGATAGCACGCATTACTGTGTGTCAGTCCAATTAAAATTGTATTATATTTGACAAACATATATGTTTACTTTTACTCCCACTTGTTCATGAAGATTAATAAGTACTATATGCTATAAGATTTCTGTGGCTGTGAACAAGATCAGTAAATGAACACATGCAAAACATTCCACTGTGAAACATCTTTAACTGTAAAGGACTATAACACAAAAAAAATTCAAAGCTGAGTAGAGAAACTATTCTACCAATAAAGATAATTTATAGCTACAGAATCTTCCAATTTAGCATATTTTAATATTTGTATCATATAGTATTCACTCCTACCAGCCTCTCAATAAAATACATAACATAGATAAACACTGTTGCAGTGTTGCACACTGTTGCAGAACTTTCAACATATGAAAGTAAATGAAGATAATACACAGACTTTAATAAGTTTTTACCAATTAATGTGAAATAAGAAACTCTGTATAGCACCAGCAAGTCTCCCTTGACATAATGTATACTTTACTTGTGAAAACCTGTTCTTGTTTGCAACAATACTGTATTCTTTTGCCATTTTCTGAGAAACATTCCTTCCAATGAATTTAAATGTGAACAGAAATAAGTGGTCATCCTCAGAAATATACTTACTGTTCTTTTTCCTTTCTTTTCCTTTTTGTTAGGTTAATTTTTTACCTTTCTTTTACTTTTATTTTCTTTTGTTATACTTTCAATTCCTCTTTCTTAAACATTTGTTGCCATTTTTTTCCTCTCTTTTACTTACTTTTCCCTTTTTCTCATTTCATTTTTCCCTTTCTTTTTGTTTAATATCGCTACCTCATTACGTTACCTAATTAGCTTTCAATTGAAGATTGTAACAAGAAAATATTTTTCCAACATTCAGTACTACAATACAGTAGTGAAAAAAAGTTGTCCTATGTTCTTTTAATAGGTCATTAAATTAATAGGCTGGTGGTAAGCAATGAATATCAATCATTTTTACATAGTAATGTAACAAGTCAGTTTAATCTGCCAAATATTTAATCCGACAGATATTTTTCCCTGTCTTTACCATAATCTCAAATTTAGCCATCATTGGAGAATATTATAAGCTAGTATTTTTAGCACAGATTTAAAATGGTTTTTTTTGTTTTGTTTTTTTTAAATTATATATATATATATATTTTTTTTATTCAAATTATATTTTTAAAGATTTATTTATAAGAAACACTGTATAGGATGGAACTGTGATGGTATTTATCTGATTTCAACCATTCAAAAATGCTTTTGCCTTTGTTAAAACTAGATCCTTTACTTGTTTTCAATAGAATTGGTAGGGGTCCTACCATCATGCTACCACATATCGGTAAACTAAATTTACTGATCAGAGCTGTCTCACCAGTCTCTTGGAATTTGATCTATGGAAGTGGACAATGAATATGACAGTTCAGTACTGATGGTTTGCAGTGGAAGTTAAGCTCCTTTGTGAATCATTGGTCATTGAAATACGATATATTTGGGCCAGGCTGATTTGGGTACCCTGTTCTATCTTAGTTGGAGCTAGCCCGAAACTACCACCTAGAGTGTAGTAGGCTTGGGCGTAGTAATTTTGCACGCTCTGGCAGTAGACTTTGTAGACTAGGTTAGTCATTGGTCATATACAGTAGCCACCGAAAGTCTCCTTATTATACCAGGAAGTCTTGATGAAAATTAAGTGGACTTGTTTTAATTTAAGAAAACCCTCATTTCGTATAGGATTAAAGCCTGGACCTGCCTGGAAAGGCAAACATCATGCTACAGATCAACATAGAACCATATTTCCTTTTTATTCTTACTTAGTAACATTGACAGAGTTGTTTTGGGCTTCTGTTAAACAAGAGAGAATGAATACAAAACAATGCAACCAACCTTCTCCATAACCTTTTTTGGTGGACTGGGATTAGGTAGTATAGCTTTTTTAGCCTTTTTACGTGTTAATGTCATGCTCTTAAATTGTAGGCTTGCTGGGCTATCTCTCATGGTTATCTTCTTCATAGTCTTGGTAAATGTCGAAGGCAATGTCTTTGATGCATAGTTGCTCTTGCTGGAATCTATAAGAGTACAGAATAATAAAAAAAAAAATAATTGTCACATTTTTAATGAATTCTTAAGCAATGTTAAAATTATAGGCCTTGAAATAGACGGGATCCAGAGAGGGACTTTCACAGATGGAGAGTATAGACCAACTCAGTCCCCCCATGGTAAGAAAATGTATGATTATGGCACCTCTAGATGGCTGGAAATATCAATTTCAGACCTAAATTTTATTATAACTTCCTTTTTTTAAATTTTATTTTATAACCTTGAAAAATGTAGACGGTCTGAACAGCTTCCCCTCCACCCATTGGAATCCACCACTGCTTACCTACAACCATAACATAAAAGTACATTTGTTACAAATATTATAGGTATTCAGAACAGCTCTTGTATTTGTTGTTTTGTCTATTCTGAATAATAACGGTATGTATTTAATGGAAGTTCCAATTGTTCAGTTCTATCAAGATAGATACTAAATATAACTAAAATTATTAATCTGGTTGTGATATTAAGTAATGTATAGCAGACAACTGGGAATGAATGATCTACAGAGATTCTCCATAATTCTATAGGAATTTGCAGGAATATAATTCAGCCATAATAATATTCACAAATATATCACTGTAAAAATGCAATACTTCAATGGTATTTGTCCATCATTTTAGCATGACAGGTATACACAATGAGACCCATGGGCCTGTTCAAAGAAAAGATTGTCTGTCTCTATTGAATAAAAAGGCACATAATACCAATAATCACAGCTATAGAATTTACAGTAGTTTATATTACTTTCAGTATAAGAGATACAATATAATATTCCACACTAGGTATAAACTGTGTCTGTCCAAAGAGGTGTAAACTATTACTCCTTGGGGCTGCCTACCTTTGATAATATCAAACCAACCCATGAGCATAATGTACAGTACAAAAATCCAACAAACAAAATTTTCACTGCATTCCACATATAAATCCAGGATTCAAATCTTGACAAGTAAAAAATATGGTTAAACCAGAGTGTCAGCAAACCCAGAGACAGTCACACATATAGGCCTTATGTACAGAAATGGTAAAACAGCCACAAATACACGGTCACTTGAACATTGGACAGCAAAGTGTTGTATTTTGAGCTGCTTCTGTACAGCCTCCATACACCATGACTTACCAGAACCGTATGAGTTTCGTAATCGGGCAGTTGGGATAAAAACTGATAAGAAAGTAGGCTGAACAATAATACAAGCAATGAGTCACTAAACAAGGAAGTAGTGGGCCAATGGAGGTGAACCGTGACCAATACTGTATGATAACTCAATAACAAACATTGGTGTCACATGTCAGGCTGGTACATAGTCTTTGACTTTACCATAAAGTACAAGATTGAGTTTCATTGTTATTTATAATCACAGAAACTTACACAACTTACAGCATAACTACTATAGAGTGTTATTGACTGTGTGATTCTTAAAAAAAAGATGAATTACACTATTTTATATACTGTACTGGTGTATCTCCATTCACGCTACTTAATTGTTCAGTGACTTTTTCCTCTTCAAATAATAATAACTATGTAATAACCAATTGCAATGAAATCCTTTAAATAACAGCTTGGGCGTGCCAATGTTTACGGAGTGGGTGATCATTAAGGCAAGGGTGCTGCTAGCTAGAGCCTTTAGGGCGGATCCAGCCTGGTAAGAAAGAAAGGGTGGGAGAAGGGGGGAGGGGTGCGAATGTGCAAACTGACCCCTCTGGAAATAAGTCCCTAAAAGGGACTTAGAGGGTTATCCTAATATCTCTTTTCGTTTTTTGCCTATTTTTCGTATATCAACGAGATATTCTATGTCTGTATGTAATTCAAAAGATATTGAATAAATCAAATCAAAATGAGTCTCAGGGAAGAGCCCCTGGTGTTCAAGGGCTAAATCCTCCTGAAACCTTTAGTACCTTCAATAACTTGAGTTCGTATTTGATTGATTTTTACTATTTAGCATAGTAATTTTCTGATAAGCTTTACAACAAAAATTGTTTACAAAATCTGCCATTGTGATAGTGTGGATTCAAGACTCTCCTTGCCCAGGGTTCAGTTGGACGATTAGAACCGAAACTTCTCTGTAAAGGGCTTAAAACCAGAGGTACAGTACACATCTGTCTTGTGTGCGCTAGGACACTTTGAACTGGACTGGAAATGACTGATTTTTTGTACATTGTGACTGTCAGATATGCTTTTGTCGTGATATCAGTGTTTACTTTATGCCCAAAATTGGCAACTTAAAAAGACTGACTCAAATGTAATACTCAAACCATGCGTTGATAAAGCAAATAAATATTCTACCAGTGCCATTGTGTGCTACTATATAAGCTAGTGACGCCAATAAAACATCTGAGTCGTATCCTCTGTGATATTGCCAGCCTTATCAAGTGGAAAACGTGGTTTTCAGCCTTCCCCTTGATATCACTGAATATTGGTATAAAAATGGTAATGCTTCTTACACTGCATCACATCTATGTACAGGTATGGTACTAAATAATACTGTACACTTGTATTATAGGCAAAGTATTCATTGTAAACAAAAAGGTTTTAAACATTATGGAATATGTATAGTACATGATTATGACCAAGTGACTAAAAGCCAGATATGATTTAGCAAAAGTTAGAAAACATTTTTTTACAATAAAGTATACACTCTAAAGAAGAATTCATTCTTTAATTTCAAAGCATTTCATTAATGTTTTGATTAAAAAAAAAGTTTTACATGTACTTTCAATTCATTAGTTTTATTTGCAACAGTATTCACTTAGTTTCCTTGATCAAATATTAAAAATACTCAATTATCCTCTCATACTATTCATCCAACCCTCACCCCACTCCAAAACTCTGAATAGTTGACAAATGCACTCTCTGGAATCCTATTTTTATTGCAAAAATTTGAAATATAATTATTATCATTATTACTAATACATACAGGTAGCTCAATTGAATTTTATACCAAATAATTATCAAATAAATATATAGCAACAATTTAATAAGCAATAATTTAAATGTTAATTTTAACCCCAGGAGCAGTTTTAAAACATAAGTATGTACTGTACGTTTCACACCTAGAACTGACCTGCAATTAATTTATCAATATAGACAAAGTGTTAATAAGTTATTTGCTTTAATTAGGTCACGTTTTCCTCCGTGATGGTCTGTGAAATATGATAACCTAGTGTCTAAGGATGTACCTTGTAAAGGGGTCACTGAGTAATTCAATTATGAATAAAAGAAATATGATTTAATTGCTAATCGACATATTTTGTATGAAAGAAGTACTGTACCGCATTACTGTATAAAAAATCCAGCCATTAAACTTTTATCAGAAGTGTGTCTTAAATTAAATACAACATCTGGGTATACACTTCAGAGCAAGCCACCACCATTCAATCAATCGATCAATCAATCATTTATATAGTTTAATTGGATTGTGAATTTGATAAATTTCTTTTTTTGTATTGTTGCTACCTTTGGTGTAATTTTTTCTGATATTTATAACATATATATATATATTTTTGTTGTAAACCAAGGATTTCAGCCTACGGGCTGCCTGTTTTGGTGTTATATTTTTATACCGTGAATAAATAAATAAATAAATATGGCACCATTCCAGCAGTTGTTGCTTGTGGTGCCGTAAGTGCAGTAAGTAAATGGGGAGGGGGGAGCCGAGGGATGGGACGAGGTGGCACATAGCTGCCAGAGTCCTCATTGTTGGTGTTTGGTCCAAGGCCCAAAATGAGACCTGATGCGAAACTTCCATAAGCTAAAACCTTTTCTGTATGGCCATTTTAAACAGTTATTAGGCAGTTTACGCAAGAGGAGGGGGAGCCGTTGACAGCAGCAATTTGGGTTAAATCCGGTGTTTACTGTGGCCTTCACACTCTGATGAGCACAGAACCAACATCCACCCATCTTCCCATCCTGTTGTGTAAAGTGCCAATTGAGTAGTCATTGAAAATGATGTCATTTTCTCATCAATGCCTATGACAAGCCCTGCCTGTCCCCACTCTCATGTTACTGACCGCCAATTTGAAATAAAGTCACTGGTTACTGTGCCATATTCTGGTGGTCATTCAGGTGCAATAAAATCTACTGTTAAGCCCTAGTCTTAAAAATGCTACCAGTTTCATTTTGTGCTTATCGTACTGACTATAGTAGTACTGTATGTTAACTATTTATTAATTGGTATGTCTAACGGTGGCCCATCACATTGGATTCACATCCCTCAAGAGACCACCGTCATCCCTTCGCTTTAATAAATTTGTAACAGTGATTTCCTACTTTCGATTCATCTGTGCAACACTGGTAACTGCACCATATTTCCTAGAATGAAAATATTCAAAGAGAAGATGTGGACCCTACCCTAAGGAATGAAGGGTCAATTACGAAGTATTTCCCCTGAACATTACACACAATACAAGTACAGTAGTTATGAATATGGGCAAATGCATCTTATTTTTTTCTTTGATCTCACATAATGTAGCGAATACACACACTGATTACAATGTCATGTCAATGATGGGTTTTTTTCTAAAGTGCAGTGGCATATCTAGGGGTCGCATCCCACCCCCCACAAAATAGTTTAAAAATCACTTCACATCACCTTATTTTGTGAGCTAGCACCCCTTACCTAACCATCAAGTTCCCCCACTTCTTCGTCATCATCCCCCCCCATTTTAAGAGTCTTAAACATGCCACTGCCGATGAGGCTTCCATTGAGTTCACACATTACACCTGCGTAGGAATGTCTACTTGGGGTAACACAGCACAGCAAGAGTAAAATATCGACCCGGATATACTTGGAATTATCTTCGTGCTTTCTATGCAAATACAACAAATGGTGAAGTAGCAACACTATATCCCCATATATCACAATGTGAAAATTAACTCAATCTATGATTATGTCCTGAATACGAAGAAGCGCACTCACTACTACTATGTCACTAACCATATGAAAATGCGCATATTAAGTTAGGAAACAGTAGCCAGAATATTGTAATCAATGACAAATTTCTAGCTCATTTGCTTACTGTAAATTACTTGTTGCTATTCACTTAAATCACATATACAGAAATCATACATGGATGAATCACTAATAACTTTTAGTGCAAGTCCCACAGGTTTGTGTTATAATATTGGGTTGGCATTAATCAATGATGAATTTTCCAGATTAACTCTCTATGCATGCACTGTATAGTTTCTTACATTTCATTAAATTCAGCAACATCAACCAGGGATATATCCATGTAAAGTACAAACTCAAAAACAATGTTTTTAAGCTTTGTTTTCTATGGTATATCACACACATTAATAAGATCTCTATGGTTGCCGAAAATCCCTGATAAGAGACCATGAGAATCTTTTTGGCACTTCATTTGGACTAATGGTGATATGATGATAATGAATTTTATTAAAAGTGTCGTTTTTAGCCACCTAGAGGTACTATTTCCTCACACTTTCGCACTTCAGCTCCAACCATGGTGAGTCTGAGGTGGGTGTCGATTCACAAAATGTCTTCCCCCTCCACCTTTCAAAACAGATCTTCGCCGTTCCCTCGGTATGACATTAAACTGCATCAAGTCGGCACCTGACTCCGAGTATGCATTGCGACTACTGAGGAGAGGGTGCATAAATTTCTTTTTAGGATGTGATCTGGGTTTTCATGCCCATTTTTCGTGATTATGACTATTTTGTTTAAGCATTTTGTTTTTTTAAGAAAAAAAAAAGGAAAATATATTCAAATTTAAGTATGAGAGTGTAATTTCCGGTCACCTAGAGGTGCCCTAATCATAAATTTTCTTACCTCAGTCCCAACTATGGTGGGGCTGAAGTGGTTGGTTTCTCAGTCTGTGAATGTCCCTCCTTTCAAATTCCTGGATCCGCCACTGTTGATTCATTATAATTATTGTTGGGCCTACTTATATTATTTATGATGCATCTAATGCAATTTTCACTTTATCCTCTCAAAACAGTCCTTAAAACGTTCAGAGTGCGCTACTTCACATAGGGGGGGCTCGTCCCCCTGGACCCCGTCGAGGTCGGCTCCCCCCCTTTCAAAATACTGGCTACGTCCCTGACATCAACACATCCACATACACTTAAAACTCACTGCTGTGGTGGTACCAGGGTGGTAAGGGGGAAAGAGGGAGATACTGTAAATTTATAGAGAATTGTACTTTTTGTATATTTTAAAATGGACTGAACCATTTTTTTTATCTCTTAAAATGTTTATTGCCTATGCTTCTAGAATATTATTTTTGACATTGTTGCCATATATCGCATGAAGGGGTTGGTAGCCACCTGGCAAATCAAGAGTGGCCACAGCTACTGTAATACTGTTGGCTTTGCTTCACTGCAAGCTCTCCTCCATCGGGAATATCCTGGCTCCTGGACACGACCTCCTACTCTGTAACATTATTTGTCAAGGCTCTTCATTCATTCTTGCACCATGCTTTTTAGAATTTATCCGGAGCTGCGTATGATGTGATTGGCTATGTGAAGCCGTGCATGGATGGACTCATGTAGACATTTTATTTATTATTATAAAAAAGAAATATAAAATCACATGTCTACTACAGTACAATATATATTACTGCAAAATGCAGAGGCCTCTACTGCATTATTACTGTAGGTTGTAGGCTGCCAGCGACGAGTATATTCGTCCCACAGGGTGTTCCCGAGGGCGCTAGGGATGATTATACTCATCAAAATCGAGGTAATATTTTAGCGTTTATTACTTTATTGTTATATACTGTAACTACAGACGTAACAAATAATTGTTTGGAGGAGATACACCTAGACGATAACGTACAAATAACATATGTATGTTTGTTGTGTTATGTTGCCTGCAGATACACTCGATTGCACGAGTGGGGCTGCTCTCTGACCAAATATACCAACATCTGCAAAAAGCAGACGAGAAAACTCACACTTGACAGAAGCAATGCAAAGTACTGCCCCATTGCTGGTGACAAGTTTACTCATCCCCATATATTTTCCCGCAAATTTATTAGACACACCATTTTTTCTCACCAATTTATATCACCATTCCTATTCTTTTCACTGACTCCTAATTAGGCTGGTACAGTACTCAGTTAAAGAATTTTGATAGTACAGTAAGTACATTTAAAATAGTAAATCAGAAATGTAATCAAAATAGACAACTGAACTTTACAAAATGAAAGTCAAACACATAAATTAGAAATGACAAAATTGTATAGATATTTAAACAATATGAAACTGAGACAATATTGTATGACAACATAATATCCATTAATATTATTTACTTCTCTGACAACCAATTTGTTACTACATTAAAATTTTTAAAGATTTGTTCATGGTTTGTAATCTTATTACAATAATACAATGGTTTGCGTTATCTTTCTCAAACTCCATGTAAATCTTAGTGTAAATGTCACAATATTTTAATTTATGTCCTAGATCATGTACAGCATCATCAAACAAATTAAATTTAAGCTGTGATGCATTGTGGGAAGGTATCATATAAATCTGCAGTTATTGATTTCAGTTGATCATGTGATGCGCTTTAAGCAATGTGAACATCAGTAAATGTAATTTATTCATTTCTCTTTGCTGAATTTTACAAGTTCTATTTGTTTGCATACTAGAGGCATGCAAAGGCACTGTACATTTTCTAGGTTACAAAAATAAAACAAAAATCAGGATATTCTCTTTTTAGGTTAAATAAAACACTCATTTTACAAAAAACTACAGTACTGTACCATAATAATGTAAATTTTACTAAATGTTTCAACTGCTATACTTCATACAAGTGACTGGTGCACTGACCCTAAAACGTCTGACCTTTAAGGTCACAGGTTCAAATCCCATGCGGTCAATTTCAATGGATCATTCCACTAAGCCCTCTCCCTTTGATGTTGTTGCCAAGGCGAGACTTTTTTATACATTGTTTAGCGAACCCGCCGACTGCAAATACTGACGATTTCGAATAAAAACAAAATTTTATTTTTGGCCAATTAGAGTACCTGCCGCCACAAAAAAGTGGAAATTTGAGAAAAAAAATAAAAGTTCTTTTAATTATTATTAAGCCCTCCGCTGACTTGAAGTCTCCAAAGATAAGATATGTATATTTCTTCATAATTATATAAATTTGAAGTATTTAAACATCCTATTTTACATTCACCAATAAAATTTTATTTTTATTTTCTCCTCCGTCTGGATGATTTTGGCAAAACTATTTGCTAAATAGGGAAACAAAATTATATTTTTTTTTATTGTGCCCTCCTCGGATAATCTGTAAAAAAAATAAGTACACGAAACAAGGAATAAAAAAGTGTCTCGTCTAAGTACCTTAAACAGCATTCGTAAAATTGTATGTTTATGGGACATACACTACATTCTGATTGGTCGTTAAGTCTGACATTTCATGGGTATTAATGCTCTGCACTTTACCTACAGACATCTCTCTGAAATGCTAGAGGTACAAAATTATATTCTAACTAAAAATTACGATACAATTACCTTATTGAAGTAATTACAGTACTTAGTTGATTAATAATAATAATAATAATAATAATAATAATAAAGTAATAAATTTCAATAATAGAATTTAATATTTTAATTGCATATTTTGTATCGAATTTTTTAATTAATCCTTACACATCCAACAGCAAGTAAAATTCCCAATTATAGAATGGAAGATGCTCATAAACCACTCTAGATTTTCCGAATTATAGAATGGAAGATGTTTATAAACCATAGAGAATTCTATTTTCTATGCATAAACTAAGTCTTCTAATAAGTGGAGTTGTTTTTTTAGTCATGAGATAAAATTTTGGTATGGTAGGATTTGAAACCAGGATTTTAGAATTAAAAGTCAAGCATTTCAACCATTATGTCACAGCTCATTCAAAAGTAGAAGTTTTTATTTTAAACCATTGGAATAGGAAAAAAAATGTTTTAATAGAATAATTCAAAGGGTAGTTTTTTATTTATTTACTGTAATCCTGAAAATAAAGTACGTAGGTAGAACAATCAATGTTTGACTTGATTGAAACCTTCATTAACAAAATTCATTAAAATATAAGCTGAAATTATTAAAGCTAAAACATTTTTTGGGAATTACTATAATAAAATTTTAAGTATATCATAAACTCTTATTGCATCAAGGATAATAGACATAGAATTTTGTTAGATACCAGCATGTTGTGATTTTATATTTTTTTTCTGTAATGTACTCTATTTTCATTTTGTTATTATAATATTTTATGATTCATTTTTATAGGCAAAGGCCAAACAATCACTCTTCTAAGTGACAATCATTTCACAAAGATATAGACACAAGATGCAAATACATGCACTACAGAAGCTATCATCATGAGGTTTAGAAAGTGGAGTTTTTTTCAGTTGTAAATAAAATCCAGTTACCTTGATATGAATTTAAAATTTGGATTGGAAGGCAAGGATCTTAACCACTAAACTACTCAATTCTACTCCAAAATATAATAAAATTGGTATTTTAAAATTTGCAATAATCGGAGTCTATTTCTTCCACAGCCGCCGCTTTGTCGTATTTTGTAATCATTACCGGTAGATCAAATGGTAGTTGTTTTTCTGGCTTCTCTAGCCTCTTTTTTCTTTTGGCAAGCCCCTTTAAATCAGATTCATGCACCATGGTTGTATTTCTATCTCAATGGTTATACTGTACATGGTCACCCTTGTGAAATAAAGTTGAATGAAATAAATAGTACCACTAAAATCCTAGCATTCCGATGGATGATTTCTCAACTCAATTAGGCAACAACCAATCAGATTCGGAAATTACACGGCTTCAATGTTAACGCTATCCCTCGTGGGCATCTTCTAAGATTATGTTGAAATTGTTAAGTACATTTTTCAACAGGATATTTCACATAAATTTAAAGTCAGAATGCTACACACTTGTTACAATCAATCAAAATTCCTAATAATAAATATCATACCATTCAAATAAATTGTTCTAAATATTTAGAACGTTTTTAACTGAGATCAATTGGTGCCAGAATTTATATACATTTGACATTTATTGTCAATTGGGAATCAGAATGGAAATGAAAATATTATTCCATGATTAATGGTGCAGGAAAAGCGATTATGCTAAATGGTGTGATATTATAAAAATCTACAAGGTGAATACAATCTAACTTAATAATGTAGAGTCATATCTGATGTATAAAATACAAATGATGCAGATACAGTAATGGGCAACTGGACAATTTATATTCTTTTTTTAAGTAATACTTTTGTTTTAACCTTCACTGACCTCACTTAACCTGGTGTACACTAAATTGGTATCGATATTAAACATGTAACTGTACAAATGGTGACTTTATTGTTCATGTGCGTTATCAGTCTTTAATCTATGAAAACAAGCACTGTACAGTGGGGTATATATGATTTTACAACATTATTTGATATCATACGACCTCAAATGACCTTAAATTACCTAATTTTAAACGTCAATGCACTGATTGCTAGCTGCAACATTACGGAATACTCCCTCAGGGAGCTGAGTATGTGTTCCAATTCCATGGCATTTGTTCGAACAACCGAGGTAATGCTATGTGAAACGCCTAGAGGTCTTGGCAATATGCATTACTGTATTTTATATTAAAAATATAATATCAGTACTGTATAACTAACATTATTGAGAAAGCGGCATAAAAAATGAATTTGGAAGTAACCATAGTATGTGCAATGATCCATGGAGACTTCTGGGTGTCTGATTCTAATCTATCATACTACTCTCCATTTGAAAATGGGTAATACACTGTTTTTATAGGAACACCTATAAGAATACCGAACCTGAAATTGCTTACAAAATAACAACAAAATAGGAACAAATTGAGGCGGAGGTAAAGTAATGTCAATTTAAAAAAAAACCAACAACAAATCAAGCTAGTCACATGCAGTAAAGCATTAATATTTAAAAAGGTTATACCAACATTACAGTATATCTACTCCATTAATGTGTTCAGATGTGATGTACTGTAATCTGAAGTTTCATCAGGGAATGACACACAATCGTCAACTAAGCTTCTGCTGAAATACATATTTTACCATTCAAATAAGCTATTCTCATACAGTTCCTGTATCTTTCTGCCAAAAAGCCGGGTTACTGGTTGTACTGTACAGTACAGTGTAAAATAAGAACAAAATAAGAACATTTTGAGCCTGAAATTGGCAAAAAAATAAGAACACTCATCCCTGGCAATATTTTACTGAGTTCTTATAAAAAAAAGTGTCTTGTATTATACGTGCATTGATTCAGATTCAGGTTCAATTTTATTTGTCCAATATGGAAATAGCAGTCAGTACATTTTCGGAGCATTCAAGAACTACTGTAATGACGCTCTTTGGAAGATATCTGAACTGTCTCCTTGTGTGCCATGCAGTTCACTGTAATCATGCTCTATTACCTGATGGGGGTCATCAGGGTCCACCTCAATTTCCTAATAACGTAATTTTCATGACAGCACAAAACATAGGCAAGGGGACCCTGGGTTAACAGGATTATACAGTAGAAACCCTCATTTACGAACCCGGATTTTACGAATTCCCGATTTTACGAATGTAAGATAAAGGTGATGACATCATAAAAATTTAAGTGAAAGATTAAAAAAAAAAAATCCGCTCAAATTGTAACTGTTATTAGCATGCATACAACACAACGCACCATACTATACAGTACTATGTAATTCTCAAGTGAAGGAGGCCCTCTAACGGGCCTCTTCAAAGTCGGTGTTTTTTATGGCTTCACACATGTGCATGCGACAAATTTTACTTCTCTTTCCAACATCGTTTTCAGCTTTAAAAGTCAACATAGTGCTTGATTGTTTTATTGAATGATCAATATATATAATAAACAAGTATCTATGGAAGTTGTGTTGGAGTAAAATCCACAATCTAGGTATTTAAGAAGATAAATGTCGGATAAAAACAAATTTGTGTTTGGCCTGTAGTGGGATCAGAATGCTTAGAAGCTGCATACTGTGGGCCTAGGCCCCCTCAGACTTAGCTGCGTTGGCCTGTAGGCCAAGTTTATGCCAGTGTAAGTAGTACCAGTGCAAATATATAGGAATTTGGGTCAACCCTGATTTTACGAATACCCGCATTTACGAACAGCTCTGGGCCCCTGTCATACGTAAATGAGGGGTTCTACTGTACTAGTTTATGAAAATTTTAAAAATGGTAATTTTCTTTAAACATTTTGGAGAGTGGGAGAAAGTCAAGAAAATAGAATGTTTTGTACTTTCTGGAAATGATGAAAATAAAAAAAAATCTTAATCTTTATTAATCCATTTTGGAACTGAAATCTTTCCTTTCCATTTGCTCCAGCATCAATACTATATTATTGCCAACAAATTTAATTACTATACATATTCGAAGTTGGTAGCCATTTTGAAAACAAATAGCTACTGTATTGAGGTCATCCTGGGTCAATTTCATAATGGCTCAAACCAAATTTGACATTTTCAACATGTGTACTAAAGTGCTTTTATCAAAAATGCACAATTGAAGAACTACAATTAGTGCAAAGGAGCTCTAGCATAATAGCAATTTTCTCTCTACTTACTAATATACTTGCAGTATTATCCATTTCCTCACTTTGCAATATCTTGAAATCAAAATTTCTTTTGCTTCAAAGTATATAAACAGTAAATCATTTCTTTTTTACTTGGACCTCATGAATTCCTTTCTGTGAATGTGCATCCAGAATAAGACAAGACTGTACATTTCATGTATTGTAATGACAAACAAGTGAAAAACATTTATATAATAATAAATTAAAATAACTGAATATTTAATTTTGGGAAACTTTTAGATGAAATTATCTCATGGGAAAAAAAAAAGAAAATGTTCATTGAGTTCTTTCAGTGAGTGTATCTCCTTGTTCACATGCAGTAATCTTGCTCTACTATATAGGCTGGGGCCTAAAGAGAATAATATCAGGGGCGGATCCAGAAATGTGCAAAAGGGGGGGGGGGGGGCGCCGGAAGG
>NW_022748776.1:352632-381269 GCF_011630105.1 Anneissia japonica | reverse complement strand
TGAAAGTTGGGCCGATTGAGACAACACTGTCTGAGGCATTCTGGGCTATTATTTATTTCTTTTTTTCTCTTTTTTTCTTTTTTTTTCTTTTTTTTACCTCCCAAAAGGTGAGGCCGGGCCGAGCCGGCCCCCCCCCCTTTAAATCCGCCCCTGAATATGGGCAGACCTGGAAGAAGGATGAATGAAATTTACTGCAATTTTGTCAAACTACAGAAACGTTACATTTGTTTGAGTAACAAGGTGCTTTCGGTGAGTTACTTACAGCATGGAGGTATTATTGAGAAGGAGATCACTCAGCAACAGTTACCTTTGACGCGACAAACCCATGTGTTCCCCGCTTTTGCATCGCGCGCGGGCGTATTACCCTATAATTCACATTTTTTCGTTAGCAACAACTTGGCAATGACATGCATTTATACGCTTCCAGCAGAGCAGTTGTGCAATAAAGCGTTTGATTTTAACCCATTAAATATTATAATGAACAGTGTTCCCCTGATTAGATTTTTTTCGCACTTTTGGTATGTTATTATTTGTATATTTCAGGAACGGATTCCGTAAAATATTTAAATTACTTCTGTGTTCATTATAATCTTGTCTAAGGATTGATTAGTTCGACTATAAAGCTAAGTCAGCGTAAAACTGAAAAATACTCAGATTTTGGGTTGATTTTTCGAATAGTTAACCCGTAGTGCGCATAGAGAAAAGAAGATGCTCTCCATTTCGCCATGTTCAATTTTTTGGTAAACTATGCCTGCTAAAAAATTGATGGCAGGGAACACATGGGACTTCAAAGGCATCGCGCAAACGTCCTTCACGCGCTGCGGCAGCTTTGATCTTGGTTCATTTGCATAGCGCTGCGTGCGCGTAGCTTTTTCGAGTGATCTCCTTCTCAATAATACCTCCATGCTTACAGTGAGTTAAAACAGATACAGTACACAGAAAATATAAATTATCATCTGTAGTAAACAGGAAATATACATACTGTACATTGATTCATCTAACATTAAACAAAAGAGTAATGACCTTAGAGATGACAAACATGAGCTGAATAATGTAAACAAACAAAGTAGTTTATTTTAAATTTGTTTGTTATATTTTTGGAAATAATAGGGTATAGCTATTCAATATATTAATGAAGCTAAATAGAACTGGAGGCCTTCATGCATTCTGAAATTTTCTGAGATTTGAACCAAAGATCATTGTATTAGAAGGCAAGCTTAACTGCCAACCTATAGTTACACTAGAATGTGCAAACATCCATTCGGTTTAGTATGTTGTTTACATGGTTAAAACCTTAATCTTTTTATCTCAGTTTTCGATTATGTAACCACATAATGTACTTGTATCAGTTCAATATCCTCAAAAACATGTACATCTACACCATTATCAATGCTACATTGGACACTGCGCAAGCATATGATTTGATTGAATGTCAAATCTCTCATTTACGAATCTCCAAATTACCGTACGACTTCCTCTATTCCGAGATCAGCCTTTGAGTGACGTAAAATGCAAATTTCTTTGAACCAGTATACACATCAGTTAATAGTTCATATTACTTCAATTGTTTACAAAAATACCGATATTGAAACTTAATTTTAACAAAAAGCTTCAAATTTTTGAGAACCTAGTGCAATGACGCAATAGAAGTGCTCGTTAACGACTCGATCTAGGTCATTATCCAGGCTTATACGCATCAAATTTATAATGGTTCCAAATCAAAGATTATAACCTTGATGTTGGTACTGTATAATATTATATTAAAAGGTTTAAATTGTTTTAATAATTATTTTAAGTTGATTACAAAGTAAATAGCCATCACAAACAACATGCAACTCTTGCTTACTCCTCAAATTTACAATATAGGCCTACAGCTGACTTCATGAATACCAAGACTGTTAAGTCAGTGGTCCTCACAACTGAATAAAATAACTCTATTCCCTAGCCTGGAAATGACACTTATAAAACATTAATTTTATTATTTATCAAGATGTGGCTTAGTGGTTGCCATATTTACTTGAAAAAAAATCTCTGGGGCTTTTATTGTTACATAGTCAAAAAATAAATACGTACCATTTAAGATGTTGAGCACAACACCAAATTATTTACAAAACATGTACATTAGAGATTCTACTACTAAGAAGAGTAAAACATTGGTCATGGAATGGTGTTGAGAATGGTGACAGCAACAATATCAATGATCAATAGCACAAATAAGTTTACATGAAAATCAAGTTTTTGCTTGTGCATCTTATTTAAGCCTATATTACAGATACAATCATACACATTGATCATCCTTTTTATTTCACAATCATGCAAGCCATATGTTTTTCGAACACCTTTGCCACAGTGGAGTGGAATTTATAATCAAATTACAATCTCTCTATGAACATCTACATCCTATGTGTACATTTTCCAATCGTTATCTCTAGTCGATGAAAGTCGCACATTTAAATCAATCATTTACTCACGCAGAATGTCTGATGGAGTAAAGAGAACAATCAGAATCAAATTACAATCTTATTTGCAGTAATAATTTTAAGGAGTAGAGCAGTGAATCGCCATTAAATGACCACCTTGCCTTCAAATCCTGGGTTCAAATTTATGTAAATTAGAGAGTTTAACCTTTAATTATCAATATGATTGCGAATATTCTTGAAGATGAATGATAAATAGTTTGAAACACTAAAACATGATGGCTTATATTATATTCTGTACTATTTTAAATCTTAAATCAAAATATTTTAACCAAGACCATGCACAACCTTACTTGATCCCCCTACTTGATCGCTAGACTCGTAAAAAATACTAATGTTAGTGTTAGGTAATACTAGAGCTGCATCCAGGGTTCCACTTAAAATATGGTGTACTAAAAATGCTCAGCCACATTGAGAGTGGAATTTTGTGTCAAGCATAACACCACAGCATGGGCACTATATTAATTTGCTGCTTTTCCATAAGTGATAACAGATCTCAATTTTGCATATTAATACAATAATTGGCAATAGTAAACAGAAGCGGATTTGAGGAAGGAGGGCAAAAAGAATGAAAAAATTTAATACATTCAAATTTCTCTCCATCTAATGTAGGTGTGTCATATTCATCACATAGATATAAAAATTACCCGTGGGAAGGCTGAGGGATTCTGGACCCTATGAACGCTTCTGTCAAACCTCAAATGACAGCAGAAACATATCACTATCATAATCAGCATATTATTCCATTCTGTAATAAATTTGACAACAAACGTACGATATATCTATGGGCAATATTATAATGTGTAGATGGATGCTTTTTAGATTATAAGGTCACCTGAGGTGAAGACTAAAGAGCATACTTTTACCACCAGCAAGCTATTTGCCTTAGGTTTATCTCCTCATTTTTATAGCCATTTAACAACATCCAGTTCTAATAAAAGAAAGTCTACAAGAGAGTCAAGCATTGGATTGATAGTGGCTCAAACAACGAGTATCATGTCTACAACAACAATCAAAATGAAATCATGATTCACTTAATAAAATACAAAATGTTTGTATTATAACAATGTTATAGTCACCTCAGTTCTTCACTGCATTCTTGATTGCAATATCAAACAACTGGAGTGAACACTAAGAGCATTATTGTACAATATTAAGGCAAATAATTATTATCACCATTTTGATAACTTTGCTTGTCCTTTGTTAATATTTTAAAGGAATGTTTACGACATTCACTTATAAATGAAATATTGTGTGTTCTTTAACACGGTTGTACATTACAATACCAAGCATTTTAAGAACTATTTATTAACTAAACATTGCTAATATACACTATTGTGCTCATGAATTATGTATTAATCTTTTTACACTTTGATGTCAATCGTGTTGTTTACATGTTTGTTGTTTACTAGAGCTGAAGTGATAGAAAACATTTTCTGAGTCAGAAACCAATGCAAAAATTTAAGAAATTAAAGTGCATAGAATTTACAAAATCAAGACGAGTAAAACTTAGACTTAGAAACAGATTTGCATACAGTAGAACAATCAACCACCAATGTCGGAAATTTTGTTTAAAATCTATTGTACATTTATACTGTAGCTTTATCAGGTATTCATACAGTAGAAGAAAAAAACCAATTTAGAATACCTTAATGCAGATTATTAATAGTTAAATATATACATTTTTATAAGTCAAAATTATATAAAGTTTTCTGAGTTTATAATGAACATCTTTCAATGTAAACACTTGAATTAACAATCAAAACAGCCCAATAGAGTACCAACCACTACAATATTATAATATCCTGTTGTCCAAAAAAAGTACAATTCTTTGACGTACAAACCAAATAATTGACACCACAATATCTTTATTTCATCATAAAAACAGGATACCGTGGAAGTCGTAAGGACGTTTTTGTGTTCTTATTTTTCCCTCATTCCTTCTCTTAAAAATTCTAGTTGATAAAACCAGAGCCATTTTTTTCTGACAAACAATATTATAAAATGTTTAAAGAAAGATCAATAGCATCTACATAGAGTTTATTAACAGTGCTAATATTATAATGATTTGAATTTCAATATTTTATATATCAATTAGTAATTTGAATAAAAATGTGTTTTAACATAATATTCTCTCTCACAGTTTCTATATTTCCATTTTTATGATTGGAACAGTTGCTGTACAGGTCAGCATTTTGCAACTTTATTGTTTTATTTAAATTTATTTGGTTTTTTAAAACATTTTTTTAAAATTGATATTAAAAAAAAAATCCATTTTCATTTATTTATTCATCTACTGTACAAACAATTCCTTAATGTTTACTTCATACTACAACACTGTTATATAAAGGCCACCTTCTTGAAATGTTTTAAAGATGCCATGATTCACTGTATAATTTATCTCTTTACTGCATGAATTAATGAAATATGAAATATATGCAAGTGCACAATCATGGAGAACCAGTCATTGACAATTTATATCTTGCATACATAAATTAAATGACTAGTGTACTGTTGTCGGATAATTTAGTCTTAGAAAAACAATTAGAGACACACTGATATAAATCAATAGATTGCAGATGATAGCCATCAACAACTTGTCCCCTCCACTATTGCAAAAACAAAAGAAGATTGAGTTTAAAAGTGAGTGGAAAAGCTTCATACAACATGTTCCCTCAGGTTTGAAACAATGTCACTCTTCGCTTGCCTCCCTGAGTAAAGACACTTCACTATAATTATCTCGTCCTTTGGGAGAATACTTAGCCGCTGGTCTTGTGCAAAAAAAAATATAAATATGTGAAGAATAACTCTGCGCAGTACACTGACTGCAAAGAGTAGGGGGATTATCTCAAAAGGCACTAAACAATTAGTTTCTTATGTATGCCTACTATGTATTTAGGGATTGTGGTTTACATTATTAACTACTATATTGAGACTGTACAAAATCTTATCTAGCCTAGTGGGTCCAGAGTGGCCAATTACAGTTGGTAACTTTTGTGAATAATAGATGTGGTTGTGAATAAAATGATAATGAATCAATTCATCAAATTTAAAATAAATAACATTGCCAAAATAAAATATATCACAAAAACCAGTTATCTCAAGGACGTCTCAAAGTTCAAGTACTTTTGGTTAAAAAACAAATGTTTGATGTCTAGTGTGTTTCCCTCATTCTGATTAGGCCAAATAAAAAAAAAGTAGTTTCTCACCCTAAAATTTTGAAAAAAGGGAGAATGAGGGTACTTATTTTTCTTTACTCTATGGCAAATCCAAGATGGTCGATGGGAAATAGTACCACTGTCTCACTTTACCAAGTAGACAGCAAATAAAAGAAGTCACTAGACATGATTCATACCATATGTATCCCCAACCACGAACAATTGGGAGAGGAATTTTACTGATGCGAGTTAGCCAGATTTTTATACAGTTCGTAAAATAAAGGAAATTAAAAACATTTAAATAAAAAGAAAATTTGGTGAGGCAAAAAGACGAGAAACTATTATTTTTTTTTATTTGGCCTTAAAGAGATAGTTGGCCGTGAGCGTCCAGGCACAGATCGCTGGTATATGGTACGTAATAGACTTTTCAGCTAAAGTGAGCAGAGTACTGTGTACTTGTACTGTGTGGGCTACTCTTTCTGGTCTACTGACTACTTCCGGTGGTAGTACGAAAAAATATGTCAAACACCTTGTTATGATTAGCACTACAGACAGTTTCTTTCTTGTCTGGAACTATCAGTGGGACATCATATTCATAACTACCAGAAAATGATATGTGATATGAAAAAAATCATATTTAAACATTTTTACGAAGTGTTGTTACTCAAAAACATTACATGGTTTTTATTGGAATTTTGTTTCAGTTGATAGCATTTGCAGTTTAATCATGATAAAAGACTTTGTAGATATGTCAGTATTATAATTATTATTAATACTGTATTCAATATTTAAATATTAACAATGCTATTATAAATTGCCACAATGAAACCAAAAGAGAATGCTAAGGGCATTCTGTAAAGTTTGTTTTTCATCAGTAACAAAAAAACATATCATGGCATGCCAATACCTAAAAAAAAAAACCTCCTAAAAAAACTAGTACCCCCTCCCCATTGAATATGTTCAAAGCAAATAAATCACACACAAGTAGATAAAAATTACCTCATATGACCTTATTTGCTTGATAGGAATACATCGCATGCAGTACCTAATGTTGGGTGGCTTCAAATTTTTTTTTTTTTAATTATTCAATGGCTCTCTCATTTAAATTTATTATGTTTGATAATAACTGGTTTTGGCTCAAAATATCTCAGTGATCTTTGTATTGTTCCAAACCACTTTGTGCGGCAAGTCATTGATGACTATCAAACTACAATCACACATGGGGGTGATAGCTCTTTCAAGGTTGTACTCCTAAAACTTTGGAATAATATAAATAAAATATCTTTTATCTCAATATATACTGTTAACTTATTGTAGAATATTTTGTGAATTTTGTATTTTCGGTAAGATACGCTAGTCAAATACTGCATCAGTAATGTATTGCTTCCTTATTTTTTTCTTTGGCACTAGACTAAGGTTCCTACTACTTTCAGAAGGCCTCTGGCCAAAATACAATATCATGTTCCATACAATACAATTATTAGAAGTACATAATAAATACAGATATAGACAATTTTGAATGTAATTCTATATCCTCATCATGAAATTGTTTTGTAATGTCAGTTAACCTCAACATACTGTAAATACCAATCCTAAAATATTAGCGTGTCACAATATTTCTCTGGAAACAATTGTATACAATGTTAATGAGATATACAGTATTTGGCACTGGTTGTTCCTTTGTGTTAGGGTGTAACAATCTGTAACAAATATTTCACAGCTCATCATAGCTGTATGAATTACTGTTACTACATTATTGCCAATTGCCAACAATATTTTGTAGTACTTCGGATAGGGAATCTCCTGCAGTCTTCCCTTTAAAATTTGCTCCCCATTCCTAACAAAATGGAACACAAAACATAGTACGATTTGATACTGAAATCAGTGGAATATAAATAAATGAAACATACTGTAGAAATACAGTTCCTTATGTCAACAGGTAAATTACAAAAAAAAATCCATGTTTTTTACTATTAATAGAAGTAATGTATTTGTTATGCTATTACATTTTTATATGGTAATTAGAGATCCTACTACAGTTCAATCCCAGGGAATCTCCTGCAGTCTTCCCTTTAAAATTTGCTTCCTATTCCTAACAAAATAGAACACAGAACATAGTACTATTTAATACTGAAAACAGTGGGATATAAATAAATTAAACATACTGTAGAAATACAGTTCCTTTGTCAACAGGTAAATTACAAAAAAAAATCCATGTTTTTTACTATTAATAGAAGTACTGTATTTGTTATGCTAATAAATGTCTATACGGTAATTAGAGATCCTGTTAAATATGGGAATGTCCCGCACTCTTCCCTGCAAAATATGTTTCCTATTTCTATATATAAATATGAAGAACAATTCAATAATAGGAACAGTGGAATACTGACTGTTTGTAAACATAAAATATATAGTTCCTTATGTTAACAGGTAAAAGTTCCATGCTTTACAGTATGTTTTTTACTAAATACTATAGTACTATTAAATTTGTATAATTTATAGAAATCCTGTGAATTATGTACCAGCGACACAGTGGAAATGCAGGCTCCTGCTCTAGTCAATTTTCTTTGTTTATTTTGTTAATTTCAAGGATAATCAATTTTAAGGTTTAGTAAATTTGACAACATCGTAGTGTAACTATAGTTTCTTCTGTTAAAATCTTTTACCTCAAGTGTCATGAGCCTTTCTTTGAAATGGACTAACAATATAAAATCTTGTTTACTGGTATATATTATTTTTAGTACTGTAGCATCTTTGTAGTATAAAATCGAAATCAGTAGAAACTAGATCATTTTGACTTTTTCAATTCTTTAATTGAAAGTACTACTGACAGCATTAAAAAATCTTCCAAATATTATCATTAATTATTCTGTAATAACTACTGAACTACCTGTATTTTACCGATAAATATGACATTACAATAAAGACGATAATAATAATAATAATAAACAGGCATTTTATTATTACTTATTAAAAAATAATATTAATTATTATTTTATTATTATTATTATTAATTATTATTATTAACTATTATTATTATTATTATTAATTTATTATTTCTTCATATTAGTATGATGTATGAAAATGAAAGTATATAATTTAGTATCTCTTCGGCTTAGCCATCAAGCATGGTTGAAGTACCTACTTCAGTTCAATCCCAGGGTGCTAGACGAGACTTTTTTTTATACCTTGTTTTGTGAACTTATTGTTTTCAAGATCGTCAGAGGCCGGAAAAAAAAAATATACAATATTTTTTTCTTATTTAGCAAATAGTTTTGCAAAAAACATCCAGATGGAAAAGAATATAAAAATAAAATGTTACTGGTGAATATAAACAGTGTAGTAATGGGATGGTTAAATGCTTTAAATTTATATATAAATTAGGAAGAAATATACATACATTATTTTATTTTTAGAGATTACAGTATAATATAAGGCAGCAGTGGGCGAGAAAAAATAAAGAAAAACTTTCATTTTCTACTGAAACTTCCATTTTTTTCGTGGCGGCAGGTGTGCTAATTGGCCAAAAATAAATATTTATTATTATTGGCGGGTGGCGGGTTTCGCTAAAAAAGGCAAAAAAGTCTCGCTTATCAAAATTGTTGGATTAAAAAGAACTAATAACTTTAATCATTAATTATAAATCTTTTAATATCAAGTTGACAGATATCAAATGGTATAAAATATGAATCTTACCAATGCCAATCGCACTTGTTGCCATGCAGAGGCCTTCGCTAATCAACGTATCGAAAACTGTCGACATGTCGAGTTTGTATATTCCAAATCAGATACAAATATTCACTGAAACAGGAGCATCGCTGACTCAAAAAAAAAGGAGATGTATTAAAGTGCTCTAATTAATGATCCAAGATGTGATATGATTCTAAAAATACCAGCAACCACATACAGTTATAAGCTCTCAATGATACTGAACATAATACCAGGAGCATTTAAAATTCCATTTGTTTATAACAAGTACCAGTACCACTGTCTGTCCTACCACTCCTTAGAAAGATTTAATGAGGATACAACTCAAGTTTACAGCAATACCTTTCATATCTGTGCTGCTGCCCAAAAATTCAACCTGACATGACAACCATATGACGTCAAGAGATCCACACGGCATGTCTAACAACTCCTTAATTAGGTACAAACAAGTGAATCCTATTAATGTGCTATCAGTCTGCAAGAAAGATGAACTGGCTGGCATTCAGTAAAAGTAACTACCTGTGCAAGTAATAATAAACGAAAAATGTTCTGGTGTGGTTTTCATATCTTTTATATCTGATTTAACCTTGTGCAACACAACATCCTATTGGCTGATGGTGACTATTTCCCTTGATGTTTTGAACTCCTAGACACCTTTGTTACAGGGTCTAAACACTCAACTACTACCATACATGTACATTCGGAAACTCGAAATGTAAATAGACCTTTGCCCTAGTCCTCTGCCTGTTTAAAAACATGGCTGCGCATTTATACTAAAATATATACTAAAATGATTCCATTTAAAATTATACTTATATCGGATTCTGAGTATACACATTCTTTACCCCAACCCAAATCAGAATAGGTACCAATTTTTAATACAATCGAGAAATCTACAGTATAAAAAATATATATTCTGTAATCAAGATTGAACAACAATTAAATCTATACAGTTTATTATAGTTAGGCCAGTATTTGGGCATTGAATTTGCCATAGTTAATAAAAAAATTGAAGTTGAGATATTATTACTATTATTAAACATCCACACAGCTCACTAAATGGTAATCTTTGATATGGCCTTCTGTCATCATCTTCATCAACTTTTAAAGTCTGTTTTCTCAATACACGATGGTTAGGCTCTGCTATACAGTTACCTGTAAGGTGGGTGTATCCTGTGAGACTTGTGTTACTGAACTTTACTCAATAACGAATGATTTGAAAAAGAAATATTTTAAAAAATACAACAAATTAATGACATATTTTATACAGAAATGATAAAGTTATAGTAGTCCTCTCCCTTGTGGCTTACCATACACACTTCAAACATCCAAGTATGTCGATATTCTATGCATTATTAGTCTACTGCATACATTTGCTTGCATTTTTTTATCCTCTATCTATTGGTAAATCCTTTTTCTAAAGTTCCAACATAATAACAAGTTACTCTTGGGATTTCATCCATTAGAGAAATATACGATGTAATCTGCCTATATACTGTCAAATATATTTTTTAATACAAAAATAGCATGACATAATTATACTCAAATTCTCTTTGTAATTCAAAATTCCTACACAGTATTTTTGTGACTGAACTAAAAGTGAACATTGTCAATTAAAATTTGATGGTACGATTACTGTAAAGAATAATCTGCACTTTTACTGAACTTCAGGAAGAGAATCAAATGAAAATGTATTGTGGACATATGACAACACAGCTGAATATTTGGCAACAGATTGATTTTTGGTGACCTGCTGCAACTAGAAATAATAGTAATGCGGCATTTTGTTGGAAAAACATTGTAATGTGCGATCAGTGTAAAAGGATAGGAAACGGGAATGTTTATATGGTTTTTCTCACTACTAACGTAAGAATTAAATGTATTGTACTGTAAAGGAAAGGCAAAACAATAATTGTTAAAATTGTCATAGCAGAAGTAACTTACTATAGCTGTATCTATCACTGAAAATGTCATGTTGTTAAATGTTGTTAAATTATATCAGATCTATTCTTGGAGAATCAGGCTCCTGGCTAGGTGAATCTACTGAATGTATGTAAATGAAATGGTTGTTACTGTCCCAAAATTATAGTAATTAATTTCACTCAGTTGTTGTACACTTACTTGTACTGTGTGGAACACATTTCATAGACTTACTATGTTTATATAAGAATCATGTGACTATAGCATCTCTCTACAGTATCACTATATCTTCATGTTGCAACATGAGGTGCTTAACATATAGTTAAGCAATAAACTGTTTCCTGAAGCAAGTTACCTAATCTGAATTAGTTCATTGTTTCCTTTCTTTTCCTTACTTCCTTCCGTTGTAATATCCACATAGGACAAATACACCTATAACTAAGGCCTTCAACAGTACGGACCCCAAAAATTATTTGGGATTTTTTTTTATTATCTGTGATTTTGCATGTTGTAAAGTGCCTACTAAAACTATTTATGGTTATAAAAACAAACCCTGGTAAAATAAATCGAAATGATGCTTAGTATGAAAAAATTATCATACATTAGTTGCATTATTATGATTATTTATTCATTAACATCTCAAACAAGGGTTTTCGAGCAAAACAATTTTTTCTGTTGGAGACAATAAAGTTTTTTCTGATTTTGATTTAGTGTGCAGAGAATATGTTATGTGTATACGTACTGGACATGCTGTACCTGTAGCACTTGTGAAGAAAGTATGCCTACAGTACCTAAATGGCAAGCAAGGAAACCAATATTCAGGTTCTCTCGGAAAGCTCAACAACCTACAACTTCTGGAGGCAATATCATAGCCAGAATTTTCAAACAGTGCGGGACAATATCAGGGTGGACCCACTGTACATGTAAATTCAAATAATGGGGACCCATTTTCTCAAAAGTTAATCCATTTTACGCAAAAATATGAAAAATCTGGACCCATTTTCCTAAACTCTTAAACCATTTTAGGCTAAATATGAGAAATTTGGACCAATTTTTCAAGAAGTGGACACCGTTTATGCATAAAATTGCATAATTTGGACCCATTTTTAAAAATGTGGAGCCATCATTTGTGGACCATTAGAAAAAAATGTATGGGACTGTCCCAACTGTCCCAATAGCTGGCAACGGCATTGTCTGGAGGCACCTAATACAGTACATTTAGAATAATAATGAAAACAAACACAAAGACATGAATGTTGGCACAAAAAAACCATAAAATGAGCCAAGAGCTGACAAATGGATTTTGCTTTCAATGCCCTACAAGTGTAGACTTATATTACACAGTACCTACTGTATAGCTACTGAACATTTTTTTTTTTTTTTTTTCAAAATGACAAAATAATAATTAAACTATTTCTTTTAAATTTTTTGATTAATATGAATTAAATATTATTTAAAAAATACATTACAGGATCCTCCAGGATTTCATCGCGTCCCAATAGGATTCAAAACATAGCTCACGACAACAAAACCATGACGAAATCAAGAGATATACGAGGAGGAAGATGAAGATAGAAAGGTTAACAACATAAAGCATTAGCAATAAGTAGGCCGCATCACTTACTGTTGAATCCATTTGTGTAATACAGTATAGCAGGCTCCTATAGTGACCGCATAGACAGTTAATAAATCATCAAATACATTAACAAAAAGTGGCAGTAATATGAAGAAAACATACCATTTATTTATTACAAAATTTTAGGAGAAAAATAATATTTAAAATGCTATCCATGGATAACGAATAGTAAAACACTATCAAGGGTTCTCCACTGGCATCATAAAATAAAAAATTGCAACATTACAGTACATTAAAAATAATTTTTCGATAAATTAAGTTTTAAAAGTTGTATAAAAATAGAAGTTGTATAAAAAGTATAATAATATACAAAGAATTCATTACATCAACAAAGAAAATACAATATATTGCAGTTATTTATTCATTGTTATACAGCATTAAGGTACACGATATTATTAATAATATAAAAACAATTTTTGATTATTTCAGTATTTTCAATAAAATGTTTATTAAGAGCTTGTGAAAACCCACTAAGCGAAAACAAGAGAACATTTCTGATATCAAATGGGAGAGAGTTTAAGAGATGACTGAAATAATTGAGGGGTGACTATTTGGAGGTACTGGTTCTTTGTTGTGTGGTTGAAGTGTATTATTTATTTTTATTTCATTTTCCTTTATACTGTAGGCACTTTCAGTACTATATTACTGATTTGACAAAGTGGTACAGTGACGAGAAACATACACAGTGCAACTAACATTTAAATAAATTAATAAATAAAAATAAATATATAAAATAAAATTTTAAAACATTATTTTTAATGATTTTGGAATGAAATAATTGACATCTCTTCTAAATTAATTCTTAATTTGTGTGGTAGTTCATTCCAGATTTTGGATGGTCGATATAAAAATGTTCTTTTTCCCTGACTGATATTATACATTGGAAGAACCAGGTTGTTATGGTTACTACTGTATGTGTGCCTTTAGAATGGGCAATATTATTATTACAGGTAAATTTTGGCGACAAATATTGAGCATATCCATTTAAGCATTTGAAAGTCGTAAGAAGTAATTTTTAACATTACAATTAGACCAAACACAGCAACAATAATCAAAAAGAGGAAAAATTAAAGCATTTGTGTATAATTTATACTATATCATATCATGCAGTAAATTTTTTCCTTATCATTTCCAAGGGAGTAGAGTATACTTATTTTTTTCCTGTGACCCATTCCATCCCCTGCAAGAGTAGCTGCAATAAAATTAATGGTTTTTGATTTTACAAGAGTAGGCCTACTTACTGTACACACAATCAAGAGAACTATTACACTGGTAGCCCACATTCCCCTACCATGTTTTTATACTCTAGTAAAAATTATGAAAATGATGATGGTTGTTACCATAACTACACTGTACAGTACTGCACAAATAGTACAGTTTTTATATCTACAACTGAAAAAATATTTTATAGGTTTGTTTTTATTGTACATTACGCGTTGTGATCACTCTGCAACAGTATTTAATAGGCTTAAATGTCAACTATTATTATTAGTTAATCAACTGAAAGAATACGATCAAAGGCAACAGAAAAAAAGGTAATAAGTATTTGAATTAAGGAATTATGACAAATTTTATGTTTTAGTTGAGGAATATGAGTTCCATATTGATGTAGCATCTATGGATAATAAAATACATTCATAAACATGTACTATCACTAGAGGGAATCAATAACAGAGAGTCGTTCAACTATGGTACAACGTTGTGACATAAAACTAGTGTCCTGTTTTTGAAGTGCCTATTGAGGGCGCTTCAGAACTAGCCTTGACCTACAACAATGAGCTCTTTGTGAAAGTACTTTAGAAATAACTGGCACTAGACTTAAGAGTTAAAGTGGAGTAAGTACAACACAAGACATTGTAGTCACCAATCGACAGAGGTCATTTAACCTCCCAAATTTGGTTTTAGTCAAGCTTGGACTTTCTAAAATCGATCGGCTTTAATAAAAATGTCATGATCTATTATCTATCTTCCATTAAGATCACAGTGATTAATAACAAGTAAAACTGATGGTTTTACAATGACTAAACCATATTTATTTCATTTTATTTTTATCAATTTAGGTAAACAAAAATACACAGAAATTTACTATCATCCAACAAGTTAGGAATATTTAATTACAGTGCTTTGTTAAGGGTCATCCATTCGTCATTTTCGAGAGAGAATCAGTACAAAACTAAGTATTTTCTATGACAACTCCCTCCCATTCAGAGTAAATAATAAAATAATTAATGTATTCATTTTAATATCACCATTTTTTCATTTTCATGAAAGAATATAGCAATGGAATGAAATGGGGATCTCACGAGACTGAAAGGGTTGTCCAAAACATTAATTATAAGTTTTGTAATAATTTTGTATAAAAGCAAAATGAGGTACTGTGTATTCTGCTATTATATTAATGTTATTATCATCAATTTCAATACTATTATTAGTATTAATATTACTATTATTATTATTTATATTAGTGAAAGTTTAAAGCATTAGTATTAAAATAAAATTGTTTAATTGTGTTTGCACCACAAATCATATGCATAAAAGTTGCAAAAGCTAGAGCCAGTGAAGCAACAGAATTTTCTCCTAAATGGAAGTAGATGATTAGGCTACAGTTATACAGTATTTAAAATACATCTCCCCAAGCATATTTTTAACTTTCAGAAAATTTTTTTAAAAAGGAATGACCCCCAAAACATATTGGATAATATTATGTATGGCAGAAAAAGCAAAATGCTACCTTGGCCTCAAATTGAGGACATGCACCATATATCACTCTATATAAGCATCACCATGGCAACTGCACATAGTGTATTATTAACATATGTTTATTATCCAATTACCTAATACCATATTCTTTTAATTGAGCACACACATTGAGTGACTCACATGTTCTTTTAGTCATAATCTGTCAATTTCTATGGCACTGTCTTTTGTTTTAAAGTATTTTCATTTAGTATTCATTCAAAAAACTGTGATGCTGTAATAACTGCCAGCAACAGAACAATAAAGAATGAATTATTATTAAAATATTTTTAGTATCATTTTTCTAATTATTAAAAGTAAAATTATCATTTTTTTAAATCTTATCACAATTACATTAAATAAAAAACTATTTAAAAATATGTTTACTATACTGAATACGAAAAATATTTTCCTAACATATTTTTTGGATAATCTACTTTAAATCTACCTTAAGTTGATGATGCATGCTGTAATATCAGTGATTAACTACTGTACCTTACATGACGAGGACTGGTCAAATAACCTTAAAAATATCAGATGTCAATGCTCTTTACCTACTCGTATTATTAATTTCATAAGATGCAAAAATATTTCAACATCAGTTCTAAAATTTCTTACCTGCCTACAGTTAGCAATTCTCCAATTATCAAAAATGTTCTTTATCTCATTTTTGGATTGATGACTACTGTTTTTTGAGTTTTTAAAAAAATCAATGATTTTATAATGAAAACAAAAATACAGACTATTTTGTATTTGATCTGCTATTACTACATGTGAGATATTTTTAAAATCAATTCTTCACATCACCAAGACTGTCTCTTTAGGGAAATTTATGTCTATGACATCAGAGAAATTAACAAGGGACTTCACTTTACTGCACACTTCAGACTCGCTGAGCATATTACATTATACAACTCACATTTAAGAATATAATAGTGGAGAGAGAGGGTGCCAAATGGTAATAATTTAGAATAGAAGCTTAACCTTAAGAGCCTCCATGCATTTCATTAGGAACGACTTTGGACCAAAAGAGAAAACAAAATATTTGTTATTTCTTTCAAACATTCTTTTGGGAATACATGCTAAAACGTCTCTGAACATATCTTAAAATGGCTCAAAATTACCTAATTTTTCTGGGCACCATAGAGATTCCTCCTCCCCAACAAGGGCATCTCCCGTGCACCCCAATGGTCTCTGGCAAATATTATCAAATCCCCTGTTGAACCGTTCATACCCTGTCTGACAAATTTTGTTGTCAACACAATGTACAGTACCATGCTGTTGTACTGTTGGTAATTTATGTTTAAATGCAAGCTTTTGTCATAATCCCTCAAAAAAAAAACCTCCACTCCTGAATAACATACAATGAGACTATAGTACCATCAACTACTCTTGATAGAACACCCCAGTAAAATGTATAAATAACTTTACATTAAGAAAAAAATAAAAATATTAATCAACTTTTAAAGCTAGATATTCATGTAACAACCTCAAGTTTGGTACACTGTAGTCCGATTTCCGAAACTGAAGAATAAGTCATCAAATTCATCCTCCATGTTATGGGGACTCCTATTGGGTGGTAATCAATTCCTAGTATGGCACACCAGTGGTTGACTGTAATTATTGATACACACGGGCTGCCACGGTCAACAGCAAAGCAAGAAATTACCATTAAACAAACCTCTAGCACACATTCCATAGTAATTCCTTTTAATAACATGTAATAATAAACTGTTAGGTTTACATACTGTAGTATTGTGAACAAACCAACTGTATGCTCAATTCTTATATATTTGTTAAATTCACCAGAAAAAAAATCCAAGAAGAATAACTTATCAAAAAAAAAAACAAACAAAAAAAACAAGTTCTCATGCCTAGAGTTTTTATTTTTAAATAATAAAAAAGACCATGGAAACTCCTGTAAGACATTCACCATCAGTTGTGCTTACTATATAGCTACTGTTTTGAATGTTATAGTATTTCTTTACTGATTGCCACACTGTACTTGAACCTGTGTGGCTGTGATTTATGAGTTCATTACGCCTTTAATTAATATCATGGCTCACATCATTGTTACAGGTGTTTCCACATTTTTCTACATGTATTCAGCATCTAGTGTGGCTAAGCAACTACTCTCCTTAAAAGCTTGCATTCAGTCTTCATGAGGCAAGCAACTTCTCTCTTTAGTTGCAAGTTCTTATATTGATTTGAATAAATAATATATAGGCTTTCTTGAACAATAACACTCAAAACATGAAGTGTTACTTTAAAATTAACTAATAATAGTTTAATATCTTTCATTCAATGATTAGAATTAGAAAATGTTTTCTTGCCATTAAATTCAGATACTTAATGTTACTTAATATTGGGTGGTAATCAATTTTAGGATTGTGACAATAAAAATTGATCATTCTGTAGTCCTATAAAGATCAAGCCATGGTGAGAGGTGCTTTTCACCTGTTGGCTCAAATCCTTCACTGCTGTATTATATCTAAGTGAGAAGTTTATTTACATAAAATAAATCAATGAAAAACATATATATTTTCTTTTTAAATAAGGTATTTCAAACTGTGTCTTTATTTTACTGTAATGAACTTAATAACATATTAAGATTATCTGATCCTTTTAAATTCCAATTTGATATACTTTTTGAGGATTTTTTTGGTTTTACAACAGACAATGGTACAATCTTATCAAATCTCTGTTCGTGCTAGAAAGATAATACAAAACGAAACCTTGTCTCGTAGATCAAACAGAAAGGGACTGCATTGTGAATTGGCGAATTCCTTGGCCTTTGTGTTACTTGTACACTGCTACTACTATGGGATTTCTACACATGCTTAACCGGTGACAATTTACTCAGTCTTTTGTTACAAGATTTGGCTTTAGCTATACCTGTAGAAAGGAGTTTTAAAAATACCTTGCTGCTAGAAGATGCAGCTATCCTTTGTTGCAAAATATTTCAGGGGATGAATACAGTAATTAGAGTTATATTGTTGGGAGATATACTATTGCTTCTCTATTGTTTTTTAAGACAGAAAAACTATTTGTGTGCCCAAACCTTCACTCTAAAAATATATTCATTTTTTGTTTAGGATAGTTTTAGTCCCAATATGTCTCCATTCAAGGTTAATTTTTAGACAAATGTATTATGTGGTTGTGGTTGAGATAAACTATTTGGCTAAACATTTGCATTTCTCCTCCTCAATCAATATTGAAAAGAAAGGATACTGTACACTAGATTCCAAAATAATAATGAGCCAAATTCCAGTGGTTTTTGAAGAAATTATTATTACTGTCTGTAGGAAAATCCTCATTTCTATAAAAATCCTAAAATTTCATCCAATTAAAGGTACTGTATGCAAACAATTTTCTAAAGACATATCAGTGGCATATTCAAAGGTAGGCAAGGGGAAGCTGGCCAGCCCTCTGAGCCCCTACAATTTTTCTAAATAAAAGATGGGGATAAAGAAATTTTACATTACAATTTTAGTCTGAGAATGCCATTTCTGGCCATTATAAATGCCATAAACATAAAATTGCAGGCCTCAGCCCCAACTATAGTGGGACTGAGGTGGTGTTGACCTTAAATCCGTAACATTGACTCTATGATCCCCCTGTAATCTGAATTCCTGGATTCGCCACTGTATGTACATATAGGCCTATTGTTATAGGTACTGATTTTGATTTGATTTGATTTATTTTGCATTTAATATCACACACATAACAATAAAATTTTGGAGAATGGACATAAAAAAATAAAAGAGATGAATAATTAATTGAATGCCTGGATAACCCATTTAGTCTAGTGATTGTACACCAAAAAAACTTTCTCATTAAATTTTTTACTATACAGTAGGTCTACTGTACAAGGTAAGCTATTCACATTATTGGACTACATTTTTAAGTTTATTAGCTCAAAAAATATTAAATAAAAATAAAACTAATTTTAAAAGAATAGTGCAGAAGAGTTTCTTACAATAGATTGAGGTTACCCCTAAAAGGTTTGGTATGTGAACTTGAACAGCTAAAATGTCACATCTAATTGTCCATAATGATATCTAATACCTTCAGACATTCTTGTCTATATTTTTACTAGATCAAGTTTCTTGGGCCACTTCAATATGACTTCAACACAGACTGGCTCTCTTATATTTCCTAATTATTCTTTGATTGAACAGATTTGAGCTTTATGTTCTCTATAAAATCTTTTTTTTTTTTTTTTGACTTGCATGTAGTATTTAAGAAAAAACCTGCTATTTATCTAAAGTATCTACAACCATTACTGCATACAGTAGTCTCCTCCATTGCAAATGAAATTTTCTTTTCTTACTATACCATTGTCTATCCTTTGTTTTGGGCTTTTTGTTTGTACTTTTTGTTTCCAGATATTTTCCATGTATTATAGTAATGTAGTATAGTAATGTTAGTTCAATTACTGTATGATGAAAATGCTGAATAATTAGAATGTTCAACAACAGTTCTTTTCAAAACTACACTACGTTGTGTACCGCAAGCACAATATATAATTTCTTTGTCATTGTGTGAAGAAGACCAACACTTTCTTTTTACTATAAGCAAATCTCAAATATCCTATGGTGGCTCGAAAATGCATAGAGAAACAAACAACAGAAACAAACCAAAACGTGAGCAGAATCATTTATTAAGTAAACACAATAAAACAACGCTAGCTGATTTTGAATCTGCTATTGTTGTGGAGCCTACAGTTTGCATAACGGAACAGGTCAAGAAAGTACTATATATCCAGGGAATAGTACTTTCTATTGCCCGCTTCTTAACCAATCAGATGCCTAGAATCTACTGTATTTATAATATTTAATATCAGAAATTTGTAGACCATATTTTGTATACCTGTACGCAGTCAATGAATTCTCATTATTGATTATTCTCTTGATTATTCGTTCTTCTCTGTGATGATGGCAAGCACTTACAATAATATGAATAAATTGTCTTCTACATTTTGCATAAATTGAATGTACACACAATGTATAGTATGTCACTATACATTTTTTCAATGTGACTCTAGTCAGTACTACACAGTACAGTATGTTTCCAGATTGTTTTACAGCAGATATTTTTAATGAGTGTTAAGGTGTGCTGTAGTTTGATGGTTAATTGCTTCCACATCTGGGTGCTGGACTTCCATACAAATTTCTTTTCTCAATCTCTAATACAATTCCTGTCCGCAACCTAGTATTAAAATTATTTAGGAAGATTCAGGGGAGGTTTTAGGGGGGAATGGACTGCCCCCCTCCCTCACATTTTGGAAGGTTAAAAAAAGAAAAAAAAATGAAAGAAAAAGAAAAAACTGATCAGCCAAAACACCTCAGGGGTTATTTTCAGGCCTCCAGAACACAAAAAAAAAAAATATCACTGGGGCATGCCCCCGAACTCTCTAGAGTAGTATTATCTTGATCGGCCCCACTTTCTCTCCCCCCTCTGTCTCTTATACACATCTAGATGTGTATAAGAGACAGTCCCTGAGATTTCAAATGATATGATGTCAGAATCATAAAGAGGACTCTCAGACTGTGGGTTGGGCAAAGAACACAGGCTGAACCAGCTCTTTGGTCTGGTTTCTCTCTATGCTCAAGTAAGATGAATAGCACTCTGCGCACTAGACTTGCCACAAGTCTCTAATTTATGGATTTTTCATAGTACATTAGCGCATTTCGGAAAGCACCACCAGCGTCAGTTTATGTTGAGAAACTTTTTTGACGAGAATTAGAGACTTGTAAAAGAGTGTGTCAAATTGAATGCAGACCGTTAGCCGTGACAACCATGACGTAATTTTTAGGATGCCGTAATTGGCAATAGGGTAAATGTTATGAAGGTCAACCAATCAAACGGTTCTCGTTTTGGTACCACGAATGTAGAGAGAAGTCAGCAGGAAGTTGGGACATGGTACTGTACGTGCAGGTGTGTGGAATATCGTGGTATTGTTAATGGAGGAAAAGAAAACACCAACCAAAACGCCAAAAAAGCTGTATTCCAGAGAATTTTTTGTTCTGCGCACAAGATTGAGTGCGTGGAAAAGCTGCAGTCTAGAAAGTATTTGGTTAATATATACTTATGATAATGAACAATTAAATACAGTATGATCCTTCCTGAATTCTTTTGCATTGACATTAAATTGACTGGTAATTAATATAGTAAATTGTTTGTTAATTAGTGAAAATATTTTTTTTCCTGAAGCAGTTAATAATATATATGGTAAAACACTGAAAGATCAACAAATAAAGTTTGAAATGTAAAATCATTGTGGTTTGGATCATTTTTTGAGTTTTGTACAATGACAGTTACAATGTATTTTAATCCAAATACATGCAACTAAATTGTTTTTTCATACCTGCAATGTAGCCTCTTTATTTTACAAATTAAACAGAATGATTATATTTATTGAAAAATAAATCTGATAGCTATGGAGATCAGAACAATTAAAAGAATTGCACATTTTCTCCTTTTTGTCTATTTGTTTTATTTATGGCCCAATAGAATGCTATAAATATTGTTTGTAAACTTGGAGTTGCATATTACTCACTGTAACTTAGAAATAATACAAGAAAAAATTTGATATTAAGGGGTGAAATGTGTTGTGATTAATTTAAGATTAAAATATAAATGTATTGAAAAACAAATGGATGTCATGTATTATTAAATCAATTAGGCCTCCTTTTTGGCCAACATACTGTACAATGAACAATAAATTAAACCTTTCTCATTAAACAATAATTTATTACTAAGCTTCTCATCAAATGTTAATTAAAAAAAAAAATTGATATATTTTATTCATTGTTTAAATCTCGGAAATACAGCTTTATGTAAAGGATGCAATTGTCCATAGATACGATGATATTCACCCATTCCTCGTACGTAGCAAACTGAGGTTCCTAAATCTTATCCATTTTGAAAAATTTAATATTTATATTATTTTTATTTAATGCTATATTAACTACAGCAATTACATTACTGTATGTTGAAACTAATATGTAGGCCTATTTCAAATAGATGTCTGCAAACCCGACGTGAATATTGTGCTCACTCTAGGCTAGGCCTAAACCTGAATGTGCTGAACCCGGCGAGAAAGCATGAGCTTGGCTGTATCATATCGATAATAATAATACTGTATTTATTAACTGGCGTGAAGTTGGTTACTTTCCATGCAGCACACTTCTGTAGTGAAGGTGCGTTGTAAATATTACCTCCATGGTTGGACAAATTGTGATAGGGGCCTAGCACTCCTCACGGTGCACAAGCTGAGCTGACCTGAATTCTCCTTATCATTAGCTGGGCCGAGGGGAAGCATAATTAGCATATTTAATTCATGCGCGGTAATTAGCCAATCGGAAATCAAAGTTGTTAAATACGTCATACACCACGAAATCGTGGTGCCTGCACTCGAAATCCTCACTCTTTTCCCAGTCCCTAATCCCAGAAAATGTATACTATGGAACGCCATGCAAATAAGTAATATGGAACGCCATTTGTGCCAAAATCGATTTATTCTTAAGCATTTCAACTGATAAAACAAAGATTAGGGACTGGAACCCAGTCTATCTGCGCACAGTAGAGTATGAGTTTATTGTTTATTACAAAATATTTTGTAATGGATTTTACGTGGACCCGCTCAACAATGTATGTATTGTATGCGTAAAATGAAAAGAATAATAAACATAATTATAGTTGTTAGTATGTACATGAAAATTGAACTCTCATTGAATTCTAGAACACACAATTTTATCTACAATAAATATCTCCTCAGTATGACATTAATTGTTTTTATATTGGTTGAATAGTGAACGACACACAATTTCAGTGCCCTTGCTACAGTGTAGCTTATACCATAATTAAATTACACAAACTACATTGGCAAATGTAAACAAAAAATATTTCCTGTAAAAAAACACCACGAAATCTTTAACTTGACATGGTTTGTATTTCCAAACTTCATAAATTAATGTAAAAAAAACCATACTGTAGGCCCTATTGATTGAGAATTAAAGTATCCAGCTTAGGCCTTCTGTAGACCTAACTGGACAAATACATAATAATCAATATACAGACTGAATAAGTAGTAATATGTTAAAACCATAAATTTATTTTTTATTCATGCTAATATAGAATGAAACGAAATATATAATACTTTTCTATTGTATTGACTACGTTTGTTTGTTTTTTTAGATTAATGTTATTGATTTAATGTATATATATATATATATATATATATAAAATTAATATCTTATTTATTTACTTATTTATATTATTAGTAGCCATAATTAAGTTTTTACTGACTTTGTCTCTTACGGTTGTGCCTCCACTAAAAAGGAGAAGCAATAAAGTTACTTACTTACTTACTAGTACACTAGTATTGATCAAAATATTTCACAACACTAACTGATTGATTTTAATATGCTCAGTAACAAGTAGAATCTGATCAAGAAAACTTGGTAATGTAAAGCTAATTAACCACTCACTGTTAAGTAAATGGCTAGGAAAGGCAATACGATTGTTCAAAATAGTGTTTATTTACTTTTCCTACTGTAGCCTTCTCCTTGGATTGTATGCTTTGAAATTTAAGTGATCCTTCATAAACCTTAGCTGGCCCTAACATCGCAGCTTCGTTCGCGGGTCGAAGACCATCATGCATACAGTACTTAACCATGCCGTAGATGTGCAGGGGCCTAGGCCTAACATTTGTCGAAAAATCTCAATGTTTGCAGCCAGTATCCTTTACAGCATTAGCAAAACATTAAGGCAAAATTCTTAAGTTTAATTTCCAATCAATTTGATATAGTTTACTGGGAATTATGATGATCTTTACAACAATAAACAAGGGACAGCCGCTATAGAAATCAAAAACACCGCTGCGTCAATGAAATGTTTATATCCAACACCCAAGTTAGGTCATGTGACGCCATCGCTAAATCCCTCTATTATACTGTTTCATTTCATTTATTTCGCCACTTGATATAAAATACAATATTCAAAATTTTAAAAAATAAATACTCACACCAAGACAATTACAAATAATTTCAGGAAGTGGTCCAGATTGCCAATTAGCAAAATTTAAAAAGTTATGACCTTTTTCATGTATTTTAACTGCACTTTTCACCAGTACTTTGCTCTAACCAATAATTAATGAGCAATAAAATGTAATGATAAATTATTGGTTAATAGCTAAAGGTCAATTAACTAATAAAAGGATGAGTAATAATAATTCTCTTTAAAGAAAGACAAAAGCTTTCTGTGAAGTATATAATAAACTGGATAAAGCCACAAAGCTGAGTGTTGATGTTTGCTGGTGAGTGGTAAATCCTTGCGACCTTATTCAATTCATTCCACTTTGGTACTACTATACATCCTACTATTGTGATATACGCCAGATTATATTCCATTATTAATGAAACAGGAAAAAAAATTTTTTTTTTTGTGGTTAAAATACAAAGCCTAATGAATAATTCAGGAAATTTACAATAGCGACCAATAATTGGTTGAATTCTTAGATTAAAATTATAAAACACATTCTATTTATTACAGTAAGTTCTCACAAGCATCAGATAGAAAAACTCTCCTCTTCTTTCCCCCCTCCTTTCATTTATATGTCCTTCCCCATTGCAAACCCTGAAGAACATGCATGGTTTCTGGACAGCAATAAACCAAAACGGCAATAAGTCAAAACGGCAATGACACAAAACGGCAATATGTCAAAACAGCAAGACCAAAACGTTGCTAAACAATTTGTCATAAAAGTATAAACGCGAAAAAATAAACTGATTATAAACATGAAAGTGTACTACGATTAAATACGGTAAAAATGAGGCTAAAGCGCAGCAGCAGCAGTAATAATAGCATTAACAACAATAATAATAATAACAATAACAATAATCATAATAATCATACAAATTCAATATTAAAAACATTGGGGGAACAATATACAGTAAAACGTTTAAACAAAATCTTTCAAATACAGACAAAATGAGGCTAAACAATATATGTCAACAAAGTAAAAAAATGGGAAATAATAATAATAAACATCAAAAGTGGGAAAAAGAGCCCATGGCAATAGTCGATTTGCCTATCGGGACAATTTCAAAACGACCAAAAAATTATAAACTGTGGCTCGCGCCTGGTGGCGCTTGCTAGTCTTGGGATTGATTTCGCTCCTTTGCCATGTTGGTCTATGCCGCTTTGGTACTTGTCATTGCCATTTTGGTCTGGTGCCGTTTAGGTACTTGTCATTGCAGTTTTGGTTCATTGCCGTTTTGGTCATTGCCGTTTTGGTTTATTGCCGTCTTGACCTGCTACCATATGCATTCCTATTTAATTTAATACTTAGTATGGTACTAGTACAGTATTGTATTGTTACACACAGATTAACATTGCTGGACCTGAGGACCACTGCTATATAGATTAGCATACCTTGCCAATTCAAATCAAGTAGTGTACAGTAGATCGATGCATACAGTGGAACTAAGGGTTATTGGGGGGCTGTTTCATAGGCCTGAAACATTAATTGAAACATCTCACTTAATCTTTAAACAATAAATGGCCAATGGGCCCTTTAATATTATTTAGATTTTATAAGCAAAAAAAATACTATTGTTCACTTTAATTGTTTTGCTATGTCCAATGGATAGTCCTTATTTGATTATTTTTCAATAAAAAAAATAAAAAATATCATATGTTAAAAGATTTAAGCATGCCCATTATTTTAAATATTTACCAAAAAAAGCCATACTGTTTATTTGTTTTATATATTTTAGCCTTTGAATAAAGCAGCTAAAATTTAATAAAGCTATAATAATTTCTATAATTTACAGATTTATTCTTTCGAATAGAGTCAATTAAAATTGGGGAGGCTTTATCAGTAACATAATAGTGAAGGCAGTTGCGAAAGTGGTTCCACAAAAACTGAAACTAGACTTCAACAATAAAATAGATTGTGATGTGCTTGGTCAATATTACTTTACTTACAGTACAGAACAAACCACTTGACTCTGTCATGAAAAGATGTTCAATGGACTGTATTGTGTTGCCTTTACAAACATCCTCTAGAAAATGAAATAGTGGTAGGGATTCCAGTGGTCAGGGTCTTCCCCTACAAAAATTCAGATGTTTGAGATCAAGTTGGATGAATTGGCTGAAACTGGGAATAGTTGGCCAAGAAAATCTGTGTTTTAGTTCTGGCGGAGTCAAAAGAAAAAAAGTAATTCTTTTTTTGTAGTTTATGAAAATATTTTATGGATAAATTTTGGTGGGTGAATAAAAGTTATCAAAATATTATTTTGCTTTAAATGCGTAAAACTTCTTTAGCTTTAGATATTTAAATCAGTTATTTAAAAAGAATCTGAATAACAGAGCTTCTGGATATTTGCCTTGTAATAAAACAGTAGCAAGTTTCATCATCATTATCATCTGGTACCACCAGGTACTTTGGATAGGAGGATGTTGGTGATCATGATATTGCACGTTTTTTTTTTATTATGGCTGTCAACTGGCCAGAGCCTCTGAGTGTAACATTGCTAGACTTCTCAGATATGCTTTAACTTTCATTTTTCATTCTTAACATGAATAAAATAAGGAAGCTTAACCATCATCAATTCACAAGCTTAGGCCTAGGCCCTTTAGGCCTCCTCCTACTCCTAGGCCAAAAAAGGGCCCTAGCTAGGCCTAGACGAGGCCTAGTTATCTAGGGCCTATGCGTAGGCTAGGCCCTATACAGGGGCAGATCCAGAGATGTCCAAAATGGGGAGCCGGAAGGGGGGGGGGGGGGGGAGGCGGAAATTTGGGCCGATTGAGACAACACTGAAATAGGAGGTCCCAGGGCATGCCCCCGCGAAATTTCTGTGTTTTAGACGCCCCAAAATAACATTTGAAGCGTTGTGGGTTGTCGTTTTTTTTCTTTTTCTTTCTTTTTTTCCCTCTCAAAAGGGCCGGCCCCGCCGCCAAATCCGCCCCTGCTAGGGCCTATATACAATATTTGGTGAGGCTACTTGTTTGATGATCCGATCCATCGTAATTCCAGTTGGCCTAGGCCTAAGAGCCTAGTCCTGTAGGATAGGCCTAGGTCTAGTTACTCAACATAGGCTTGGGCCTATCACAAAGGCAAGGCTTAGCCTAGCATACTACTATCTAGGGCCTGTCTAGCCAATTTTGCATAAGCACTGCTCTATCTTATTCTTAGCCCGATTCTGTTATAATTCATGCTAAGCAGCTAGGCATAGGCCTAGGCCTAATTCCGTATATTAAAATCCCACAATAATCTTCAAGACGTAAGCTAATCAACGTACAACATACGCCGCTGACAACCTGATCAAATAAATAATTAATTAATTAACATATTGCTAGGCCTTTAGTTCAGGCCACTGACCAAGTTATCAACATAACACACACCACGTACAGGAAGCCTTTTTCAGTCCTAATCAACAAATCAGTCACCAAGAGAGAATGAATGCACACCACAGACGAAATGCACACCAACCTGACCCACAACACATACATATCATCAGTAGGAAAGACCCCGAAAATACTCACCTTTTTCCGACATTCTTCTTCTTCTTTCTAATATATTATCAATATCTCACATTCTAACGATCGATATATAATGTCCAAAATGGTGGTAATTTCCTCTCGATCACTTATTAAATTCCAATGAAAATTATTTTATTCTACTCTGCATTGGAACCAACCAAGGCTCTGTCATCCGTGTAGAGTTACCTCTCCGACATTACATACCAGACGTGTTTTAGGTAGACGACGTGCACTGCGGCGGTGGTACTTCACACACGTACATTCACTTTGCTGTTTGGCGCCACCATCCTATAGGCCTGTTTACACTTCAACGATCGCGATGCTAAAAAGCAATTGTTCATAAAAAATAAAAGAAATAAGAGAAGTTTTTACACTAGAACGATTCGATAACGATTTATCAGTTATGCGATAACAACATATTTTGACAAATCAAATCAGATGACGTCATAA
>NW_022748776.1:343430-352622 GCF_011630105.1 Anneissia japonica | reverse complement strand
GTGTTTGGGTGTAATGTACACGATTTTAATTCTTTTTAATATTTGAATAAGATGTTCTACTTGGCCTCTTTTTGGCTACGACAGTTTAATAATTTGTCATTATCAATACTAATTATCATTAATGAAATAATATTCAGTTAGATGGCTTATTTATGGTAATAATATGTATACTAAGCCTGAAGGTGGCGCTTTCCTACGGCAGCCATCTTGGATGGTACCATACCATAGAGATATGACACATACCATGGACCATAGAGATATAATAAGAATACTAGAGCGCTAACAGCAATGTATTCCATTATTCAGCACTCTAGTTGTTTAATAGCTCTATGCTATGGACACATACACAACTCTGCATTGCTCCGCCATCTTGTCAGCACTCTAGTTGTTTAAGAGCTCTATGGTTTTAACATTGTCACCTTGTGGGACCTTAGTAACAATATCCAAGGGGCGTGGCTTAGCGGAAAGGTCCATTATATTAATAGATATACAAGGTCATCGATATTGATGGTGGCTTAATAAGCATTCAATAAATCTTAACGAAATGGAATAAATGTAATATTTAAAATTGAAAAGCCTAAAAAAGTAATTAAAAACATTTAATTTCTCATTTAAAGAATCAAATTAACAGGGCCGATGGCGCTGTCGCAATGTTTTTAGTGCAATCGTTGTACTGCGTATATAGCAGTCTCCGATCCGCCGACCCATTCAGGAAGGCTCTCCGATTCGACTGACCAATCAGCATCATCACTGAAAGCTGTCGGTGATAGCATGTAGCGATTGTATGGAAACCAAGTTTCCTTAATGGCTCCTTTTTACATTGAACTGGTTTGAAGAACGTTCCTGCCCGTTCTGAACATTTTATGAAATGGGATGAGAATGAGTTGAAATGTTCAATTTTGGCTTTTGCCAACACAGTTTGGAAGTAATTGCATTACGATTGCAGACGATTTTTACAACGTTCCCGTTTAATTAGAACGGGAAGACGTTACGTTCAATGACGTTTGCAGTCCGTTCTTAACAAGTTCCAACCCGTTAAATCCTGTTCGCAGTAAATTTCAATCCATTCTAGGACGTTTCTACACGGTTAACACTACATGTCCGTACCAGTTAATGCTCAGTCTTGCCCATTTACACTACGTTCTCAGGCAGTCTCCCCCATTTAACCGACCAATCAGCATCACCGATAGCTGTTGGCGATAGCACGTAGCGATTGTATGGAAGCCACGCTTAAATGAGTGTAGTCAAATGTCGCTCAGAATCCCCTCGGTAGGGTCAAGCAGACAAACCCTAGACGCTATGACAATTTAGGGAGTTGAAAGGTTTAATATAATCGATTTTAACCTACCAAAATATCTAAAAAATACATATAATTTTGTTTTTCCCCAATGCGGGTGGGGGTGGTGGACCGTCCCTCTCCCCAAAGAACGTCTATACGGAAAGCAGAACCCCCATCAATGGCACCACTCCTGAAACTGATTATTAACTTCTACTGTGAATCAAAACATTTTGAATAATTGACCCTTGTGTTCATTAGTTTTTAAAAATTAATATTTTAATTTGAAGTTTTGGGTAGTTTAAACTTCTTACACTGTGCACTGTTGTGTCGATGCGCCATGAGCATCATTCTAGATGGATACCGGCGCAAAACAAATTTTCATTATTTTTTATTTATTTTTCTTATTATTATTATTAATATTTTTATTATTATTATTATTATATTATTATATGATATTATAATATATAGTATTATAATAATCAACAGACTGGGATATTTTCTTTTCTGCATGTGAATCCATTAGTGAAGTCACTGAAACAGTGTCTAAGTACATCAAATGGTACCATGATGAAATTATTCCAGTTGTTAAGTTCAAAGTCTATCCTAATGTCAGACCATGGGTGTGCAAAGAGATGAGAGAACTGATTAAGGCAAAGCAAGATGCTTTCAAAGGCAGGTGATAGAGTCGCGGTTAAAGAAAATCAGAAACTCATTAAAGCAAATTCAAAGAGGCTTAAAAGAAAGTTTGGAAAGAAAATTGAGAACCATTTTAAAGAAAATAACCCTAAGTCTGCCTGGGAAGGGCTCCGACTAGCTACAGGCATGGGGCTCAAAAGGTCATGTGCAGCAGACATTGCAAACACTACTGGCGACTTTGTAAATAACCTGAACTCTTTTTTTACCCGATTTGAAGTGGACTCCGATCCAAATAACTTAAAGGCAGTCACTGATAGCTTGTCATTATTAAATTGTCCTACAACCATTAGCTTTACACCTGCTCAGGTTAAAGAATGTTTTAGAAAACTGAACGTTAAAAAGGTTTCCGGACCAGACGGTCTGTCTGCTAAACTTTTAAAACTGTGTGCTAATGAAATTAAAGACATTTTTTGTAAAATATATAATTGGTCGTTAGAATTGTCTGTCCCAGATCTTTGGAAACATTCTGTGGTTACACCCATCCCCAAAAAATCAAAACCAGTTGACCTTAACGACTACCGGCCTATAGCTATTACAGCCATGCCCATGAAATGTATGGAATCCTTAAGTCTAAACTAATCAGCCAGTGATTTGGACCCACATCAATTTGCCTACCAAAATAAAAGGGGAGTTAATGATGCTCTAATATCCGTTCTAGACTTTATACACACCCATCTGGATCACCCTAACTCATATGCTCGTACCACATTTTTCGATTTCTCCTCAGCATTTAATACAATTTTACCGCACATCATGTTATCCAAACTTGTTGATCTTGGGTAAACCCGCATGTGATTCTTTGGGTTGGCAGTTTCCTGACTGATAGAACTCAGTCTGTTAGGGTTGGGACGTCCAAGTCCGGTACACTCAGCACTAACGTGGGGGCTCCTCAAGGCTGTGTGTTGTCACCCTTGTAATTTTCACTATATACTACATTTAAAAGCATGTTTGAAAACTGCATCATTACTAAATATGCCGATGATACTGCTGTGACTGGCTTAATTAGCAACAATGAAAATGATTACCGTAATATGATCATTAGTTTTGAAAGGTGGTGTAATGATAATAACCTTAAACTAAATGCAAGTAAAACTAAGAGTTGATTTTTGACTTCAGGAAGAATCCTAATGAGAAACTCCATGTTACCGTTGGTGAATGTAACATTGAAATTGTGGACTCGCATAAATATTTAGGTGTCCAGGGGCGGATTTAGGGGGGTGGCCGCCCCCCCCCCCCTTTTGGGAGGTAAAAAAAAGAAAAAAGAAGAAAAAAAGAGAGAAAAAGAAAAAAATGATAGCCCAGAATGCCTCAAATGTTATGTTCGGGCGTCTAGAACACAAAAATTTCGCGGGGCCATGCCCCGGACCCCCTACGACAGTGTTGTCTCAATCGGCCCAACTTTCGGCCCCCTTTCCGGCCCCCCCTTTTGGACATTTCTGGATCCGCCCCTGGTGTCCATCTTGATAGCAAGTTAAATTGGAATAATCAAGTTACTTATGTTACAAAAAAAGCAAACCAAAGTTTGTTCTTCCTTAGAAAGCTTCGACAGTTCAATGTCAGCCTGGACACCATGCAGCTATTTTTTCGCAGTGTCATTCAGAGTGTACTTTTCAAGGGCGGATCCAGAGATGTCCAAAAAGGGGGGGGGGCAGAAATTTGGGCCGATCTAGACAACAATGCCCCAGGGGGTCCGGGGGCATGCCCCCGCGAAGTTTTGTGTTCTAGGCGCCCAAAAATAACATTCGAGGCGTTGTGGCCTATCATTTTTTTCTTTTTCTTTCTTTCTTTTCTTATTTAAAAAAATTTTTTTTACCTCCCAAAAGGAGGAGGGGGGCCGGCCGCCCCCTAAATCCGCCCCTGCTTTTGAGCAACCACATAGTATGGCATGCCAACTTAACTAAGAGTAACAAAGATAAGATTAATTGTTATAAAAAAGGCCAGCAATATTATGGGCATTGGAAACGACTTTGTGAATGTTGAAGAGGTGTACGAAAAAGAAACCCTAAACAAACTGTTTAGCATTGTCAATGTGATGACTCACCCCCTTAATCATAGATTCCACTTCAACAAATCAGGTAGGCTCAGGCAAGTTGGTACAAAATCAAATACATGTAGATTTTCCTTTGTTCCTAACTCAATATTTTTATTTAACGCTGATTTCAGGAGGAAATACACATTATTTTTTTCTCTACTTACTTAAGATTTTTATTGAACTGATGATTGGGGTAAGGAAATAAAAATAAATTAATAAATAATTTTAAATTTTTCTTTTTATTTTTTGATGTCTTCTCTGGAATTTTATTTTTGGTAAACTTAAATAATGTTTTTAATTGAACTTTTGATATTTTATATCTGCGATAATTTTTTGTAATTGAATAATTTTTTAATTTATTTTTTAAATTGAATTTTTGACTTTTAAGCTGCAATAATTTTTATTGTAATTATTTTTGATTGTGATTTTCTTGAATGTCTTTAATGCTGGAATTTTATAAACTAATTTTGTACTATATTTTGTATACTAAATTAAGAATTATACTGAGCTAATGATAATCTATTTAACCTGCAATTTTTTTCTCAACTTGTTTCTGTATATATTTGTTCCTAGTTAGGAAAATTTATATGATGATATTTTAAACTGAAATTTTTAGAATCTTACTGTTGATATTTTCTGTTTTTTTTTTGTGTATCCGAGGAAACCAAATTTCAATTTTACTACTTGTACTACTGACAATAGAATTACTTTGAACTTTGATTATTAAAATTATTATTATTAAAAATTATTTGCTGATTAGTTTTAAGGTCATAGCTTTACTAATTAATCAATCAATCAATCAAAACAAATTTTCATTACTTTTTATTGATTTTTCTTATTATTATAATAATAATTATTATTATTATAATTATTATCATTATTATTAAAAATTATTGGCTGATAACAGTTTTAAGGTTATAGCTTTATTAATCAATCAAAAAGATTTATATATAGTGCCTAATATCCGCAAAGTATTTAGTGGCGCCGTCACACTTTTATAAAATGCTCTTGAAAAAGGGGACAGACTTTAGATTGCCATTGAACGCATTTACATTTTGTGAGTTCCTTAATTCAATAGGCAAATTGTTCTATAAGTATGGTGTAGTGCGGGAAAAATATTTTAATTTCCAGTGGCGGACTCAGTGGTTTAAAATAGAGGGGCACAGACAGGGAGGGACTTTCAAAGATGGAGGATTACATCATTGACCTCAGCTTCACCATGGTTGGGGCTGAGGCAAGGAAATTTATGATTATTGCACTTGTAGATGACTGGAAATTGCACTCACAGACTTACAATTTGAACAGTTTTCTTTTTATCTGCATTTTTTTTTTATTTTGAAAAATTTAGGGGGACACCCCTTTAATCCGCCACTTGATGTAGCATGCTATATGTCCTACAGTGGAGGTCAGAGACACATTATGCTGTATCATGTATCATCAAAGCCCTTTTGGGTCAAGGTGCTAGACCGAGGACTCTATGGCAAGGGACCATTCCGGACCCATTAGTACACCGTCACGTATGAACAAACGTACAATTCCTTGATGGCAATAAGCGTTAGCTTATCTTCAGTTTGTCGCTCCTGGGGATTTGGATGTGAATTCCTACCGAAATAAAATAAAATTGTAGCTATATTGGGGTCGTAGGCTGTTTGAGTTTCCAATCAGAGGGGCTCATAGATGTCAATGATTTTAGGTAGTTTTCCATAGTAAAGCTGTTATTTGATTTGTGCCGTTTCCATGACATATTGAGCCCCCGCCCCACCCCTTTTGGACATCTCTGGATCCGCCCCTGTATGTTTCGATATTAATGAGATCACCTCAGTAAAATTGGTTTACAGATTCAGATTTCGTTAAGGAATGAAGAGAGTAAAATGGTACTCTAAGATCTAAATTAATAAAAATAGAAGTGGAGTTTCTCCATACCATAGTTGTTAATATTATTGACAAGAAAAATCTTATAATGCTCACAAATCCCACTCATTACACGGATGCAGAACTCGTACAATATGTCGTAAAGTTTTCATTTCCATAAATCAATAATGACACATGACAACCAACACATCATTTCAATGACATGTATTTTTTTCAAATAATATTAAAGTAATTAATTTGACACGAAGAGTCATGTCAGTCAAAATAAACATAGGCCTACATAAAATAATATTCCAGCTGATGCCTATCAATCCTTGTCATGGAAAAATATTTATGCATCATCATAACAAAATTGAATCAGAGAATGTGACTTTTCTGTACACATTACTGTACATAATATACATAGGAGTGATGTTTTGCCCTACCTGACGTGTAATTGTACTGAATATAAAGTACGTCCCCAAATACTGGCGAAAAAAAATTTGTGATTCGGGTGGGAATCGAACCCATGACCTCCAGGTATCTAGCCTGATGTCTTAACCACCAGAGCACCAAGCTTGCGCTTGGTGACTAATGATGAATCTGATCCCCTAATAGCAGTGGGTACTGCAAGTGTTATTAGGAAATGAGTTTGCATCTGGAAATTATTATAGGAGTGATGTTTTGCCCTACCTGACGTGTAATCGTACAGAAAACTCAGTACGTCCCCAAATACTAGCGAAAAAAATTTGCAAGTGATTCCAATTTTTTTTTTTTTTTTTTCGCTAGTATTTGGGTACGTACTGAGTATTCAGTACGATTACACGTCAGGTAGGGCAAAATATCACTCCTATAATAATTTCCTGATGCAAACTAATTTCCTCATAATATACATATATATTGTATATTTTCCCAGAGGAATGGCACAAAATTGTGTTTCGTAGAAATGCATCATTTAATACTGAAGGATAATTTTGAAACCTTTGCTGACGTTGCGTCACATACATGACATCATCATTCCTTACACTCTGCATCAACTATTCCACCATCTAACCAGCATGCCTATTAATAAATAAACATGGTTGCTGTTATTACAGATTAGGCCTACAGCAGAATTACATTTACTGTATTGTAGCTGGACAAATCTATTTATAGTAACTGCAAACTCAAGACAAATCATAATGCTTTAAATTACACATGAATTTACTTGATATCAGAGGAGGGCAATATATAATAGCCGGGTAAATCTATTTATAGAAACTGCTTATAAATGTTTACATATCTTTGAATATTATTCAATATTTTACACTAATATTTTCCTTGTGCTTGTCTACCAAAATAAATAAAATAAAATAAATAAATATATCATAATACAAACAGAAAGTCTTAAAAACTACAATGACAATAAAAATGAAATAATAATACACCTTGTTTTTTTTTACATCAAACATACATCAAACATAATGACAGAACAAGAATAGTATCGTATTAATAATCTGTAATATCATTAATTCTGACATTTTCTAGTTTGATATTTTCTTAGTATGATATATAAATATAGGCCTATTTCCATCATTCAATTATTCAGAATATTTTCTTTCTGACAACATTTTTTTCGACAAATTTCATTCGCATCTAACAGCAAATAACTTGCTAATTACAAGATGGACAAATACTTTATAAACAAGTTTCCTTAAGAAGAGGCTTAGGGAGTGGAGCAGTGGCATAATGATGGTGTCAGGGGCCCTGTGGCTTTCTGAGACTGGAGCCCTTTTAGTGCTGGTGCCAGCGGGGGAGGAAAAATTTTCCCCCGTCGGACAAGCTTGTACTCCCTGTTGTCTGGCATCCAAACTTTTAAACAATATTATTTGCCTATCCAAATAACGTTATTTTGATTGCAAATCCTAATTTTTGTGGTCTAAAAGCACAATTTGGACCACACTAAGCTCTAAAAACTCTCCAAGTGAAAAAAATCCATGGTAGGGACCATGGATTTTTTACATACGGGACCGGCCAGAACAGAGGCTCTAGTTGGCCACTTAGGTCGGACCTTCCGTCGGACATGTCAGATCCGTTGTCAGCAAATTTCTGGAGCCATGCTTCTTAAGGGGACACTTTTTTGGCCGCAAATTGAGGGAAAGTATATTTCTTAACACTACGGTCAACCTCAATTGCGTAGACACCCCTGTTAACACTACGGTCAACAATTATTCAGGGGACACCCCTATTAAGGTGACACATTTTTTGGTCCCAAGGGTGTACCTTTAATAGGGGCTCTACTATATACTTGCAATGACCTAATTACAAATACTTTGTATGAAGACCTAAATTTAGATTCAGTCAACTTCATCAATAATGATCTAATGATTAATATTTGCAACCTCTAAAGCATTATACAAGAAATAATTTTAACGCAAGCTAAATTTTGATTGCAATAACAGCAATAATTGAATCAAATGTCCAGATCCATTATAGTACTACAAACAAATTGCTTTAATTTTTTAAGATTCTGTCTAAAGAACCAGATTCATCCCTACCAGATATATCTAAACATTCTAGTAACAAGAATTGAATTGCATTGTTATGTGCATTAGTACAAACTCCTATGGAATGGAATATATACAATACAGTGGAGGCACCAGGAGCTGAGATAGCCACACTTCCACCCACTGGGGAACGCTTCCCCCATCACTGTCAGGGAAGAAGCAAAAGCATTTTTACAGTCCAAAAGTGCCATTTCCATTTCGGAAATTGCATTTATAGGTGCCTATTCTGAAGATTTGCTTACCTCACCATCCCCACTCCCCCAACTTTGATGGAGTGTGGGCCCCTCATCGGGAATATCTGATAATTGAAGGCTTAACTGAGGAAAGCAGACAATAAATCAAATTATATGAACAAATGAAAATATATTTATCTTTAAAGTAAATCAAATTTCTTTAACTTAATCAAAAGGTCTGTCCAACAGTGACACAGACCAGTAACACTTATAATAATATACTCCTCAGATCTTCTGAAAAGAAATACGATTATTGATAACACTAAGACACAATGAAAAAGTATTTATAAATGAGATACACTTCCCTTAGATTAAATTTATTGTCCTCATTAAATACTCTAATTCCTTATCACTTTATTTACATTGATATAATACATTTAGTATTACCGTACTAAATTTATAACAGAGAAAATAATAAAACAACAGAAGATACTTTTGTTGTTAGTCTATGGGTAAGATATACAATGCAATGCCCCAAGGTTCCCTAAATAGAACACCCTTCAAAATACAATAACAGATTTATCCACATAAACATCTTACAGCATGTGTGGGAAT
>NW_022748776.1:337725-343206 GCF_011630105.1 Anneissia japonica | reverse complement strand
TATTATGTAGAGTAGAGTATATAGAATAAAGACATTAGATAGAGTTCTTGTATTTTTGGATTTGCTGTACTATGCACTAGTGTTCTTGCTTATGTATGTAATCAAAGATAATTTCAACTTTTTTTAAGGTAATAAATATTCAATTCAAAAGAGAAAAGTTTTTCTACACGAAAATATAATGTACACTATTGGAACTAACTAGATGCTTTCAGCATGTACTGTCACCTCACTAAAAGTCCGGCTCCTAGGTACAATCTCTGGGCCTACAGCTACATCTGGACATGCTGCAATATCAGATTCTTCACTCGTTACTGTCTCGCTTATAGTTCTGCTTCTAGGTACGATCTTTGGGTCAACTTCTACATCTGGACATGCAGAAATATCAGGCCCGGGACCTGCTTTTATCTCAGGATGTACGGCGCTGTCTGACACACTACCATCTGTCTGGTATGCCTGATGTGAGATTGGCACTGGCTTACCAATAATACTCAATGATGCAACTTTAGCTCTGTTGTAGGCTGTTGTGAAACTGAAACCCAGATACCTGCAATCAAATTGAATATTTCTGTTACAAAATGTACACTGAGAAGTTGAGCTGTAAAAGATATTGTTCTATTCCTAGAAACCAAACACAACACAAAATCCCAAACCTCACAGAGACTTGGTTATAGAGCATAAGGGTTCAGATTTACTTTATACTGACGCCACCCCTGACTAACTCTGACGCCCTATAAAGAAACTTTATAGAGTTTAAGGGTCCACAATGATCAACTCTCCACAAACTAAGCATCATAAAGAGGCTTGGTTACAGAGCATCAGCTTTCCTCGTTGTACTGCCCTCATTTAATGTGCAATTTACTATGTGCATTTAAACGCAATATGTTGATAATAAAGTGTCCTAATGAAAATATTCAGGGGAATACAACAGCACGGCCTCAGTTGGTAGACTAAACTTATTTGGGTTCGAACCCAGATGTTGCAAGAGGATTCTGTGTAACATCAACTTACCTCAGACATGACATTTCAATAAGAATGCATGTGCCAATACTGACAACATTCAAAGGGGAGGATGGGTACTGGCGGAAAATAAGCACAAGACATATGGGACACAGCATCATCAGTAACACCGTCAAACTTGACAAGATTGCATGCTTCCTCTGGAAACCTTGTAGAAAGTGCACTTTACCATCTTTTAGAATGTACTGTAATGAGAAATGGTTATTGTCCAATCAAAATGTAACTACTGTATACTTGAAAAATAATATTTATTGTATTCAATATGTAATAATACTTAGAAATAATACCTATCATCCATTAAAAATTTAATATCTGTAAATAACTGTCCAATCAAAATGTAACATAGCCCCCACCGCCTACCTGGGGTTTTCCTGTGTTTGATGACAATATATATTATGTTTGTAGAAAAACAGACAAATCAGTAATTTATATTTACCTCTTCTTTACACACTTTGCACTTCTTTGAATCTTCATTTTCCATAGTCTACCATGAAAATAATAAATAATCATGTGAAGAAAAAAAACCCATATTCCAAATACAGTAATCGAATATTAATAAGTTGATCAAAATGAGGGAAGGAAAGAAGGCAAGTAAATTGAATGCTGTATGATATGCAAGACAACATATTATCACCTCTGCCAAGAAGGGTATGTATTCACTGCTGCCTGTTAGCAAGATTTCTCAAAAACTAAGATACGGATCATCATAAAATTTACTGGAATTGTACAAAATAATCTGAAAATTTTTGGAAGAAAGGACAAGTTGAAGGTCAAAGAAATTCAATTTTTTAATTACTCTTGGCCATAAAAAAAAATAATGGAATCGCCCATACACACCCTGTGTATTATTTGGTATTCAGGCACAAGAATATTGAGTGACTGCCCTAGTTATAAATACTGTACATTACACAAGTTCAGACAAATTGACTTAACGCCCACCACACACAATACAGTATAGATAATACAGTATACTATATGTCGCAAAGACAAGCCAAACCAGTCACTCATCACAAAAATCAATTTTTAGTAATTAATACAGGGTTAAACTGTAAAATGAGAGCTATAAAATGGTGAAAGAATCATTCAAATCTGACATTTCGTTATGAAGTTACAGAAATTTAAACATACAGCTGTTTAAAGAACAATATTTGAGAAATCAGCCTTTAAAGTTTATGATTTTAGGCAATTTCTCAGGCAGCAACTATTACTAAATCGTTAAAAATTGTTGTTTTAACATTGAAAATGGGGACAATAACAGCATAGCATGATATATAGATATATAAAGGTTAGTTTAGTCATGGTTTAGTGTAATAAAATAGATTTCAAAAATTTTGACATACCAGCATGTTTTGGCCATTATCTCTGAAACAGGATTTGTGACAAGTGACTGGTTTGGCTTGTCTTTGCCAAATATTATAAAAGCTTAATTCAGTTAGAAAGTATGTAAAGGAACCATAATTAATCTTTCAAAACTATAGAGGGGTAATTTCTTACCTCAACTAACCACCTCCTTAAGCATTCATGATGCACATATGCAACATCCCCTTTACAGTTGCATGGCTGTATTAAAGGACCGCTGGTAGTACTTTCTGCATCATAACATATCCAACAATCTAAACCTGAAATTGAATTAAAATATATTATCAAAAACCTTAGTTTGTATATAAAACATCTTACTAGTAAAAAATCTATTCCACAAGGCTCAATAATATCAAGTGTTCTTCACTCTCAAAGCTTTTTAAAATGGCACTGGCTATAGAGAATAAAAAATCAAAGATGATCAGCTTCATATACAATTGTGACTGGCTCTGACAAAACCAGCCATTTGTAAGAAAATTCAAAATTGAGTTTTGCATCATTTCTTCTTTAAAACAGTGTTGTTTACTTGATGGAAATTGGTTGTATTAGCAAAGTTATGAATATTTAATTCATTGGATATCAGCCATATAGGTTTTGAGAAAACAGCTTCCAAAGATTTCAAAATCATTAGTTTATAATAAGATCTGTATTTCAAAAATAATTATATAATATATTTTTCAGTTAGATTTAGTGATTGATATAATTTTGCAGAAATGTTCTTCAACATCTTTTATAAAATGCAAAAAACATGAAAAATTTCAAAATTCTTTAACGTTTTGGGTGCTTGCGCAAAATTAGAAATTGCAACAAATGGCAGGTTTTGCCAGAGCTAGTCACAATTATGGACCATTAAAGATCATAAAGGGAAAAAAAAATTTGAAGAAATTTAATTAAATTGAATAGCTTGTAAACAATGCTAGAGTAGGGATGCCTAGGTAGTGTTTCTACGAACAAAAAACTTTTTCTAAAAATCGGCCGGAAAAAAAAAATTTTTTTAGCAATGTTGGGCGGGCTGGATCAAAATCTTTGGCGGGCCGGAGTTGGTCCGCAGGACAGGGGTCGAATACCGGGGATATAGAGCATCTTGTGTGTAACACCTATATGCTTGTTTTGTGCATGAATTTGCCACTTAGAAAAATGATTAAGTTCGCTGCTTGGCATATGCTTGGACTGTACCTAAAATAAATAAATAAACCCCTTCCAGTCGTATGCCGTCGCGACGACGCCCTCTTTGACCATAGTTCATAGCGAGGGGCTTCATACGTACGCCCTGCATAGATTTCTTGATAATTATTTTATAGCTAGGCTGCCCTCTATAGGATTTTTTGGGAGTGATCTAGGAGTATTTCTGTAGAGGGCCTCCTGTATTCAGACCAAATAAAATGTCTGTGCTCAGTAAAAACCCGACATTTAGTGTAGATGATGTCATTTTTCAGCTTTGGTACAGCCTCAGGCAATGGTAATGGGGTAGACTGGAAAGGGTTAAAATATGCTTATATGTGTAGTTTTTGATTTTAAAGAAATTCTGTGCAGTTGGCCAAAATTATATCCAGGGCTCTGGGATTAGAGGGCAAGGCATAGTACCACCTATCCACTGATTCATGCTAAACACAAACATTACCTGTACATGTTACCCTGGCTTCAGTTGAATCATACTTCTTCTTTCGACATCTCAATAATGATGTCTTCTCCGTGTCTTTATTCTTTAACAAATACAAACAGAATATCAAAATATTAAAAAATCTGAAGATACACAAATGGCTTTAGGAGAAAACCTGGTTGTTTCTGATACTTTGATTTGATTTGAATTGGTTTATTCGATATCAACAGAAAAACATCACAAAATCGGAACAACAATAAACAGGAAAAAAAAGAAGAAAAAACAAGCAAGTCATCATTGTTGATATCTAGGATAACCCTCTAAATCTCAACACAAGATTTATTTCCAGAGGGGTCCCCAAATACAAAAAATAGACAACACTAAAAATAGACATGAAAAATGAGTTAAAAATCAACAAGCAAGAATAAAATATTCCAGAGAACATAGGCAAAAACCGAGATCTTATGCAGTTAAAATAGTTATTATTAATTTATTAACCGATTAGTGAGGGTAGACATGACATGAGATGCTCCTTAACTCGAATTTTGAATGTGTTGTAATTTGAAATTGCTTTTATTACATCAGGCAGACTGTTCCAATTATGGATTCCGGAATAAAAGAAAGTAGAAGTGATTTTGCCTTTGGTCTTTGGAACGTGAAAGTTAAAAATACTGCCCCTTGTAGTGTGACGATGAAGATCGGATAATTTGGTGAAATTGTCATTTAAATATTCAGGGCAGGAACCATTAAAAATTTTAAACATATGGTTGAGTCTTAATTGAGAAGCTCTAGAGGCAATGTTCAGAATACCAATACTAACATAATCATTAGCATTGATATGGTATCTGGGGCCTTCGCTTAAAAAAAAATCTAATAGTTTTTTTGCGCTATCTGTAGCTTTTGTAGCTGTAGCTATCTGTAGCTTTTTCTTCAGGCCAGATGAAATTCCACAATACCACGATGAAACAGAATAATCAAATATGCAGAGTATGAAGGCAGAACGAATGACTTTCTTTACCTTGCTATTAAAACACTTAACTTGCCTATACAAAAATTTTAACCTGACATTGACTTTTGTTACAATACTGTCAACAATAGTGTCTGCAGAAAGTGTGTTATCTAATTCTAGACCAAGATATTTGACTTTGGGAGATGCAGCAATATTATATCTTTGCATGTAATATCTATGTTTATGGATTCCTTCACCTTAACGGAAGAACCAAAGATACTAAAGCCTTGTAATGACTATTAAATTTTATTTGACAAAAACATGTGACATGCCTCTATATGGTCATGTTGACATCACATCATGACCATATATAGGCACATCATGACCATATATAGGCACATCATGACTATATATGGGCATACAACAGTTTTATCAAAGAAAAATTGATAGTGTGGACATAGCTTAATGTAAATTCCAATCAAATGTTTGTGAAGGTAACCACCCCTTATTTCTTGTGACACCCTTCCAATTTAGATATCTCTTTCTTAACCCTTAT
>NW_022748776.1:314326-337634 GCF_011630105.1 Anneissia japonica | reverse complement strand
ATATATATGTGTGTGTGTGTGTATAATCATGGAAATACTTGTTCACCTCAGTGTTTTTCAGTAAGGCCACAGAGACAGTGCGAATTAATAAAACAGAAATTAAAACAAAATGGTAAAAATAGATTAAGCCTAATTGTAATAGAAAACAATATTACTGAAATGAAACTTAACAATATCTAAACTAAATTATCTTAACTACACTTACATCGTTAACTGTAATACGTTTTATTAATTTTTCATATTCATTTTAAAATTAGAAATTGTATTCAAGTTAAGGTCATCACAAAGTTTAGTGCCAGCAGGTGGGCCTGCTGGGCCCAGCAGTTAGAGAGGTCTGGATGGGAAAAATAAAACATGTTGGGGCTGAGGTGGGCCTTGACTCTGGCCCTCTGTCGCTGGTTCCCCACCCCTTGCTACTCTTATACCCATTATGCTTACCACATTTTCTTCATCTTCAGCTTTCCTTAATATTCTTGTAGGATTTAATATCCATAATTTTTCAGGGCTGAAAAAGATTAAACATTTATTCACAGATAAACCATTATCACAACATTGCTCATAGTCTATAAACCACACTGACATATGAATGTCAATAACAATACTTCTCTTAAAACAGAACCCTAAAAAATATTAACAAAGCAAACCATTACTACTATAATTATATTTTTTGCATCCATTATTACTTTATAGACAACAATTATGAACCTTTTGAAATGTGACTGAGATAAGGCTTGTGTATTATTTTAAAATGATAATAAATATAAAAAATGAAAAACAAACATATCAACTCATTATCTAAAGTTTCATCAATAATGCACAGTTTATAAGTCCTATAACTGTGTACATTACCTTTTACAATTCCACAAGACACATGGAAACCACATTGCAACACCAAGCTCCACCACTCGGAATAATACATCATAGAAATTCCTCAATTTTATCCTGGAAATAAGAAATGGAATGAATCTTTAATTCCTCAGATAAACACACCTACCATATCTATTGTTTGCATGTCTTGATAATAAATATTTATACAACCTGAATTCATCAGGTAATGTGGGTTTATTCATCCTTTAGATAGTAAAAATTAAAGATCTAGATCCTTCTATTTATTTGTCTATTCATTACATATTCGGCACAAAATTACAAGGAAACAACCAGAGGAGTGCCAAGAGGACACAATGGACTGAGAGCCCAAAACAAGATGTGGGTATCCTCTCTAAGCCCACTGTTCTTTTGAAACAATCTACATAAAATTAAGTTAATGCCTGGTTTTTAAATTCTAAGTGGAAGTGGTTTCCCAACCTCAGGGTCAGTGTTTCAATCTCTCGCTGTGCATTTTGATTGTGTCCTTGAGCAAGGCAGTTTATCTGCGTTGCTCCTCTCCACCCAGGAGTATAAATGGGTAGCTGATTAGGTTCGACTGCAAATGCGCTAATATATTTCATGCGGCAAAATATGGAACTTCGCCCATTGGCATCATCCGAATGACTGAGGTAACAATGTGAAAAAAACACTCTGAGACTTGTGTGCAGACCCCTACACAAAAACGTACTTATTAATATTATTATTATTATTATTATTATTATAATTATTATTATTATTATTTATTTTATTATTATTACTATTTATTTTATTATTATTATTACTATCATTATTAAGCAATTTTAACATCATTAAATGTTCTGCTAGTTTATGTTTCCCTTCCATATGCGACAGGCTCCCCACTGTGAATGTGAACTGAGAATAAATAAATAATAAAACAAAATTTAATAATTATTACGCACTCGTTCAATACTTTGGTGTCTGCAACACTCATCATGAGGAAAGCAGCAGTGAGTAATTGCAATGCTCCCTGGAATACCAGCCCTATCCTGGACATGTGTAGTGTCCGAGGGTCCAGTGACAAACTTGCATTGTTAAAGGCACCTTTTACCTGTGAAATCAATAAAAAGATGATATTATTTGGTATGGAAATGAGGGTAGTGTTTTAAATGAAGACGGAATCATGAAACAGATGGCAGAATATAGTTTGTTTGAATGGTGGTGTTATAAAAACTTTTGCTAAGGCAGTAAATTAATGATATTTTTGTTTTTTAGATGCAAGATTGTTTTGGACTAAAAAATGTTTATTCCTCCTAACCTCACAGGAAAGTTGGGTACTAACTGCGCCCGGCGAGGGCGAGGAGCGGCTGAAACCAGCGCCGATGTTAAGGCTGTAGCTAGTGGCGCCCTTCCCTTACTGGTCAGCTGCAAGTGCCAGGCTTAAGGCTTCGTATACTTAAGAAATTCACAATAAGAAGATGAATTCACAATACTGATTAGAAGCCACTTGCCTTGAAATATACCTCCACTCCGTAAAACAGGAAGAAAATCATAACGATAACCATTAAGCATGCAAAGCATCCATTAAAGACGTCACTTAAGTATTGTGGGTCCTCCTTAAGATGTGTGGTAAGCAGCTGAGCTACCAGTAGTATTGCTAACATTATATTAAATAATATGAATGCTACGAATGAACGACTCAGGAAACTTGGTTTGTTGAATTCCTTGTCTTGTATGTGAAAAGCCTACAGATAAAAAATAAATATTTTTTTCAAAACTTCCTATATATATACATATATATAAATGATGATGATTATCATATATAATTAAAATATTGTGGACATTAAACAAATGTGACGTACATGGCCAGTGACGTAACCGCAGTAAAATATTTTATAATTCATTTTGTCTACGAAATGTTATACTGTAGCTGTAAAACATAGAAGGAAAATATTATTGATCTGTGTAGGTAGAATTTAAAAAAAAAAAAAAAAATCCCCAACTATTTGATTGATAAAATGCAAATTATGAATGGAACATTAAGGACAGAGCAATATTTAGAGTTGCAGGATGAATGCATTTCTAGCCCATTGCCATCCCTCTTCAAATTAAAGATAAATTCAATTGTGAGGCCCACTCAGGAAGGTGACTCAACAAAGTTCTGCTTTTTAATATCACAATAAAGCTATATAGACATGCATGCCACTAGCCTGTACTGTATAAGTGTGGATAGTTTTTCTCCATATCTTAATTCAAAACTGACAAGTTGATATCCTTGTGACTTAGTTGGATGAGCAATAACAGACGGTATTTAATAATAATTGTGATTGCCAAGTCCCATAAAAAGAGTTATGTATTCTAACTCCTGCAATTTTTTTTTTAGTCATGAGAAGTCTTGAAAGTTTAGGGGATTTCAATCCAGGCTACCCTATTGCAATCTTAATCACCATTATTTCACTACGCTACAGCTCTGATAACCAACAGGTCATTTTAAGAAACAAAAATAATTTTTTGTTTTGTTTTTTGTTTTATCTTAGGCCCAAGACCAAAATAGTGAACTTAATCACTTTTCTAAAGTGGCATATCCCTTCACAAGACAAATATAACCAACACAAGATGCTTTACATAAACTAAGTGGAGTGCAGTTGTTTTTGGTCAGGAGAAAAAATCCTGTTTTGTGACAGGGATTGAACTTAGAACTCTGGGACTGAAAAACAAGCATCATAGCCACCAAGCTATTTAACTCCACTCCTAAATTACAGTACACTACAAAATAAGTACAAAGCAGTTTTAGTAGGCTTAAGAAAGTGGTTACTACCATATTATATGATAGACAGGAAAAACACACAAACATTAGGGAAGACGGCCAAACACTGAAACAACTAGAGAAAGAGAGTAGAACTGACATTAAAACTTGTGTCCCTATGAGTTTAAGGAGGTTGGTACAGTATAATATAAAAAGTCTATCTTACTACTGTATATTACTACTTTCCCATATTATAGCACTTATTCGGGAAAGCAACAAACATATATTATTAGTGTGCGATTTCAAACCCTCATTTTATAATAACTAATTTAAACCATCAGAAGGTAAAAAAAAAAAAATGGTAAAAAAAAAAAAAAAATGAGCGACCGCTCACTAGGTCCGCACGTTCCTCCATTCTTAAATACGGTACAGGCACAAGTTATTATATTGGGTTTTTCGGAAGAGCCAATAAGACAGAAATTTTTTAATAGTTAGAATGTTTATTTGTACAAAAAAAAACATTATTTAGAATGATCATTTGTACAAAATTAAAATAAATAAATTGGGAAAAACAAATTGAATACCAAGACGCATTTTGAACTCACGACCTTAAGTTCTTTAGAACACATCCTTAACCGACCGTGCCATTCATGCGACGTGCTGCATTTGTACAGAATTTCCTGCACGTCCGTTCAAAACTGGCGATGCTGGATGCTTTAAAAGTTTGAAACGCCTGTTTGGTTTTGTAGGTGTAGGGAGATCCCTGGGGTCCAACTTAAAAAAAGGGCAAGGAATGTTTGTTGGAAATCACCTCTAGTTCATGTGTACAAAATTTCATGCATGTTCGTTCAAAACTGACGACGCTGGACGCTTTTAAAGTTTGAAAAGTTTTGGTAACAAGAACAAGAACAGCAGTGAGCCTCTGGGTCAGCGGTTCGGGAGGACCAACAGAACAAACTAAATCACACAGGCCTACTGCCCACCAGCTATCATGCTTTGTATTGCTTGCCTACCCCATGTTGGTAATCATAATTGAACTTATATGGTGTCAAGGTGATGTCTCATGCAAGAAATTTCTACCAGTTGTACTGTAGTTAATTATGAGCTCACAAAATGGTGATGTTTACATTTGTATTGGCTCATGTTAGAATAGTTTTCAATTTAGAAGTGGTTTCTATGTGTATTTGTTTAAATGTTTCACATGAATGCTCTTCTTACCAATGTTTGTCTTATGTCTTTATGTTTCTATATTGTAAAGATCATGAAATTCAGCCTTGGCTATGATTTGGTTATGAATAAAGAAACGACTCACTCCCCTAACCATAAACAAAAAGAACATAGCGTTTCTACATTACATAAATATCTCACAATGACTGATTTTTTACATACAATATGGGTGCCATCCATTTTTACATCATTTTTAAAAGAGTACGAAACATATATTCCTTTCTGTGACTGCCTCATTCCACTTTAAAAGAATACATAATGAAATGATTACAGTAATTACTTCATTCAGAAACAAAAAAATATTTGTAACTAATTGTAGCCAAGGGCAAAGTGTAAGTTACAATTACATTAAAGAGTACAGAATATAAAAAAATTAGGGTTAAAAAATTATTATTATTATTATTATTATTATTATTATTATACATCGATTGTTGTCCTTCTGAGATTATAACTTTTTGTTTTTCATAAGAATACAATGTAAAATTTTTCCTAATGGTGAATGTTTTACTCTCATGATGATGAAGTAAAAAAATGATGAACTTTGAAGTTCAAATAAATGTTGCAACAAACAGATGTATGATGCAATAGATATTTGAGATGATGTCATACTGTGATCACCCGACCACCATGATGTCATACTGTGCCATGACTACATTAGACATAAGCCAGAACAAGGACCTAAAACAATCATTAAAAAATAAGCCCCTAAATTTTGTTGTTCCAAATAAATTTAAAATGAAACTTCAAAACAATTTTAAACATGGACCGAAAGGACTACTGATTAATCTCGGATAAGAAAGTACTGTACAATACATGCCATCGTGTTGCAATTCAATATTTCAACATTATGTCATCATCAGTGTATATAAATACTTGGAGTATGCATTATACTTCTTTATTGTCAACATGTGATTTTAAGGTTTCCTTTCTCAAAAAATGATATAGCTAAAAAAAAAAGGAAACAAAGTACAGTATTCACAAATCAACTAATGTTGACGACTGAATTATTGGTCGTCGGTAAATAATGTAAACCAGGACAGAACATGATGAATGTGTTTTCATTTATGAGTATAATTCATTCTAGTTTTTGCCATCAATTTTTACCTATAATTTCCTTATAGATATCCAATTTCATACATATATCAGCCTTGCTTCAATAAATCCTATAGTAGCAAAAAGCACTTAGCAGTATTAATTCAAAGGTAAGTTTTTATTATCAAGCACAGTTCCAAAAGGGGGCATGGGAAAAATGTGCCTCCAGTTTTGCCACTATTATAAATTTTAAAATTTCAATGCATATCAATCTTATGTATTGAAATAAGCACCACTGATTCTCCCCCACACATACAACATTTGAAAACTTCTAGATCCGCCACTGATTATTGTTGTTATTGATACAAACATGAGGAAAAAAACATACTGATTTTCTGGTTGAATGATCAATTCCTCCAGTTACACTTGTGCATTATGCGGGTGCTTTGTAATTGCCATTGCCAAATATTATGATTGAGCATAGAGAAAGAAAATAGGGATTTGAGTGAACAGATTTTGATTCAGTTGATAACATGATCGAAAAATAATTTGTTTGAACTAAGCCACAAACTTCTTAGGTTTGGCCGATTTATTCTATCTTAAAATCAGGTAGCAAGGTCTTTCTTACATGAGTGGATTCAAATTCTGGACACTAAACCTTACAGCAACTCATCATATTTTGCGTTTAAATAAAGAAAATAATTGTATTGCATATTATAAGGATACTTTTGTAGATCATACATGTACATTTATGCACTCTATAGTATCCCAACAATGTAACAAAAAGATTGTAATATGGCATTTCAGTGTTCTCCCCAGGATGAGGGTTAAGCATCATGGTACGTTCTTCCACCAATGGTTGGGGAAAATTTCTTAGAATAATGACCTAGATTCCCGGAAATAGCACTCTCAGACATCAAAAATGCTTTTTAAGATTTCTGAAATGACTATAGATTTCCATTTTTTAACAAATTTTTTTGTGAAATTAGTGACCATATACTGCACTACTATTATAGCCTAGCCACAATTGCAACAGGATGGCAATTTTGGGCCGACCTAGTTTAGGCCTAGGCCTAAATTTTAGCTTCAAACTACTTGGCAAGTCAAAACTTGAAATTAAAACAGGCCACTAGAATCATAGCAGAACGTAAATTTTACGTACATGTCAAACCAAGGAAATTAGTCTTCGTAAAACAGATTTGTTTGTACAATATTCGTTTTTAATAGGCATAGGCCTACGTAATACTGTGTGTGAATCATTGCGTATTTCTTGTCTACCTATTCGTTTGGTAGGCTAACCACTTAGTAGTATGACTAGCACTGGGCAGGCCAGGCCTAGCTATAGCTGGGAAAACTTCGGCCACGTAGGCTGCCTAGATTGACTAACACTTATCTGAACTTACTTGTCTTTATTGTAAATTAGTATTATCATATTAAAAACGTTGTTTATTATCAAAAAAACAACCAAATTCAACATAGGGCCTATTGCCTAGTTGTTTAAACACAAACACGATCGCGTTGTGGCTTCGCTGTCAAGGAGTACATGTGGTGAGGAAATCCATATAGATCGTTCTGGGCATGCGCATGGATATGCATGGGCAGTTTTGAAGAAAACAGTTTGTGTGAATCAAGCAAACGATCATGTTTTGAAATGAAAGTGACATTCTCAAGGTAAAGATAATGCAAAATGAACGCAAAAAGATAAAGCATGAACTTGGGCTGATAAACCAACATCGTAAGATAGCATTGTTTTGTGTTTAAAATATTTTCACATTCACTCCTCTTTAAACTAGGATACATGGACAGCAATGTTTATTTTGAATTATTTTATTGACGATATTTCAAAGCATCACGGAAGACGCGTCAAGCGTCACGGCCAGCTTGGGAGCGTCACGGTGCACCGTGACAAGCGTCACGGTACCGTGACGCTACCGTGACGCTTCAAGGGCCTGGGGAGAACACTGCATTCGTATTACTAATAATAGGGGTAGTATGAGTTTTTAAAATACTGTAAGGCAAAACAATTTTGTGAGAAATTTCCTGTCCATGTTTGTTTTAAAAGAGGATGATAACATAACGGTAAATTTTTAATGGCAATTCGTACTTATTCCAGAAAAAAGAATACTTTGGGGAAATGACAAGACACATATTTTTCTTTTTAAATTTGGCTTAATATACATAAAAGTCAAGATCTTACCTGTATAGGGCCTAGGCCTTGAACTGAATGCATACTTTGAAATTTAGATTTGTTTTCTTTATGGTTACTAAATTAGATGGTTCCAAAAGCAATGTTAATATTATGATCACAGATTTATACTCTGTTTGAACCTCAAGTTGGTAAATCTGTAAAAATGATTTTTCTGCTTACGAATAATATAATCAATGATGCTCGTAAAATGCATCACTGTATACAGATATGGGGATCAGCTCAAATATTCTATTGATGTTGCAGGCAATTCATTATTGAAAGATTGTGAAACATCCACATTATTAACCTGTTTTAGCTTGACTGTAATTAATTAATTAGCTATTGTACAAGTAATATCGGAAATTATGTATGTTACACATTCTGACGTGGCTTTTCCATACACAAATGAACAATTTTTGAATGGCACTCTAAAATTATGGGAACACCAAATTATTTGAGCTTGTTGTCACAAGAAGGTAATTAACTATAATAAAAATAATACTGTAAATGTACGAAATGATGCATATTAAAATATAAATATTTTATGCATAGTTTTTCATGTGGCATTCGAATAAAAAAAAAAAAAATGAATGCATAGACCATCGTAAACTACAGTAGCCAAAAATTTGAAGATTTTAAACCACCTCTTTGGTTTTTATTTTTGGGGAATAAAATGTACAAACATAAATGGCAGTGTTCTCCCCAGGATGAGGGTCAAGCATCATGGTACGTTCCCCCCAATTTTTTAAAATAATGACCTAGATTCCCGGAAATGGCACTCTCCGACATCAAAAATGCTTTTTAAGATTTTTGAAATGACTATAGATTTCCATTTTTAACAAATTTTTTTGTGAAATTAGTGACCATATACTGTACTACTATTATAGCATAGCCAGAATTGCAACAGGATGGCAATTTTTGGCCAACATAGTTTAGGCCTAGGCTAAATTTTAGCTTCAAACTACTTGGCAAGTCAAAACTTGGGATTAAAACAGGCCACTAATATCATAGCAGAACGTAAATTTTATGTACATGTTAAACCAAGGAAATTGGTCTTCATAGAACAGGTTTGTTTGTAAAATATTCGTTTTTAATAGGCATATGCCTACGTACTACTGTGTGTGAATCATTGCGTATTTCTTGTCTACCTATTCGTTTGGTAGGCTAACCACTTAGTAGTACGACTAGCACTGGGCAGTCCAGGCCTAGCTATAGCACGTAGGCTGCCTAGATTGACTAACGCTTATCTGAACTTACTTGTCTTTATTGAATAGTATTATCATATTAAAAACGTTTATTATCAAAAAAACAACCAAATTCAACATAGGGCCTATTGCCTAATTGTTTAAACACAAACACGATCGCGTTGTGGCTTCGCTGTCAAAAAGTACATGTGGTGAGGAAATCCATATAGATCGTTCTGGGCATGCGCATGGATATGCATGGGCAGTTTTGAAGAAAACAGTTTGTGTGAATCAAGCAAACGATCGTGTTTTGAAATGAAAGTGACATTCTCAAGGTAAAGATAATGCAAAATGAACGCAAAAAGATAAAGCATGAACTTGGGCTGATAAACCAACATCGTAAGATAGCATTGTTTTGTGTTTAAAATATTTTCACACTCACTCCTCTTTAAACTGGATACATGGACAGCAATGTTTATTTTGAATTATTTTATTGACGATATTTCAAAGCATTACGGAAGACGCATCAAGCGTCACGGCCAGCTTGGGAGCGTCACAGTGCACCGTGACGATCGTCACAAGCGTCACGGTACCGTGACACTTCAAGGGCCTGGGGAGAACACTGCATTCGTATTACTAATAATAGGGGTAGTATGAGTTTTTAAAATACTGTAAGGTCAAACAATTTTGTGACAAATTTCCTGTCCATGTTTGTTTTAAAAGAGGATGATAACATAACGGTAAATTTTTAATGACAATTCGTACTTATTCCAGAAAAAAGAATACTTTGGGGAAATGACAAGAAACATATTTTTCTTTTTAAATTTGGCTTAACATACATAAAAGTCAAGATCTTACCTGTAAGCTGAAATAAAGACCACGACTCAAAGTTGCAATCATTACAATGAGATACAATAACTTCTGTGTTGTAATGCGACAAGCACTTGCAAGCGATCTGGTCTTTGAGCGTTCATATTCTGCTTTTATGCACAAGATCTATAGGAAGTAAAAATTTAAAATGTAATAAAAAATGAATACAATATTCAGTAAAATTTATTGTCATAATAAATGTATCAAAATTAACAACTACCATAATTATCGATTAGTATTAATATACTCCCATTTTCCCCAGTTTTTTTTATTTAAAAAAAAATTGTATTTTATTTCTATATTCCTTATATTTCTTCAAGCATCCTTTCAATGACTTGGAATATTTTTATAAGATAACATTTTTTCCCTCTAGAGCCTCGCTTTAAATTACAACATGTGCCCCTGTGGAAAAATGGTCTTGAATTAGCAGTGAGACCACATACTATACAAAAACCCTGACATTTGAATGGTAATGTAATTATAACGGTTTTTGTGGTATTTTAAACTACAGTAGATGATCCGTTTACCAATTTTACTTCCGATAACTTGGACCTACTTTATACTGCTAGTCTAAAAAAAAATGGCTTAAATGCTCATGCTTGTACTATACACTGTAGTAGCTTCAAAGTATGTTGGAACCAGAGTTATATATTTCAAAGATCTGAATCTACAATATAGAATAAGTCTTTGTTAAACTTGGAAAAATCCTCAAACTCACTGAACAATTTCCAATGAGGATAGATCAAAACTATTCACTGATTAAAAACCTTGCAAATAAAAATGTATTTTAGAAATTATTATAAGCACATAATATCGTTCTTGTTAAAAATTATACAATTTTTTAATGTTAGTGTTTACATGGCAATAGCAATGCATGTTTTTATTGAAAAATATTTAGATTTGATCTAGTAATGGCTAGTCCACAACCTTACATTCAAACTCTGCTGAATCAACTTACCAACTGAATTGTTGATATCAAACAAAGAACAAAGAATATAAAACCAAAGGAAATGAAATAACCATTGTTCACATTCTCACATTCACCTCCTTTGTACTGAACCTGAAAAACATAATAATTTAAGTTTATTTAGTTAATAACATTTAATATCATAATTACTTTTGTAAATAAAAAATATGCCATTTCCAAAAATCTCCAAGTTCACAATTGATATTAATCATTAGTATTATGTAGTGCTTTCCACTTCCGTTTCCCAATATTTCCTGTATAAAACAGACAATATACAAAATTTATATACTCTTCCACTTCCTGATTAATATTCATTAGTACATTCTGCATAGACAAGTACACTCAACATACTATACATCATTTCATATTATATTGTACTTAACCATTCATACCACTGGTAGGATACTTTATGTAGTGCCTGACTTCCAACACTGTATGGTTGAGAGCATAAATCCAAACTGATGCACCAACCAGTCATGGTACTTTCTTATATTAAAAAAGTCTTTGTAAACAGTATTGGTATTATATACATTTTCTAATAAAAAAATATTGAGATGATGATTTTAATTTGTCATACAGACCATCATTCCCCTGAATTCAAATGAGTTTCAATGAATTAGTACAAAGTTTGACGGCAGGAATTACTAGTAAACTAATATTAATTGGGAGAAATCAGGATTCATGATTTTAAAATTTAGGACAAAAGTTCTGAAATTAGGATTTCCTCAGCCAAATTCGGAAGGCTTGAACATGAATTCAGACTAATCAAACAGGTGTTTATGTCGTCCATCAGCAATCAAATAAAAATCAATTTCAGACAATTAATATGCAACATTTTTTTGTCAAAGAACATAGTACTATAAGGTGCTAGCATGGACACTACAGTAGCTTCAGGCAATGTACAGTACAGTAAATTTAACAATTTTAACCTTCCCCACAACCTTTCCATAGGCATTAAATTAAGTATGAAACCACATGAACCACTTTTACAACAAAAATAATAAACATTTTATGGCATGGTTTTACAGCATGAAGAGAAATGAAATAGCTTAATTTATATGCTAGAAAATTTATGAAAGTATTAATTGCCTTTGCTTTGCATTATACAGAATCCCCTATTCTGGCCTCACAGTAGGTCATTTGGTAATAAAACATAACTGGCCTTCAGCCAATGTAGAAGCAATAAAGTACCAGTGGCATTGACTGTGTATTCACATCTCATTTTAATTGAGTACATAATGGAAAACTACTGTACTATGGCCATATCAAAAAATACCACTCAATAGGGCCTACTAATTAGCTTCAGGTATATAGAATACTAGTGTACATGGTAATGTTAAATAACCAATGTGATTGGAGAACAAGGTTGGGAAAGAGAGCAAAAGAAGAAAAGGGTGAGAGAAGAGGAGGGATAAAAGGAAGATGATACGAAAGAGGAGGTAGGTAGGAAGAGGAATATAAAATGGATAAATGAGAAAAGGGACAGAGAATTGTTCTTATAAAATGTGTTCTTGTGTACAGTAAAAGAATACTCCAACAATAAAAACAAAATAGGAACAAATTGAGGTTGAGTTAAATGTCAAATGAGTTTTTAATTTTTTTAAATTGAAAAACCAATAAAAATTAAGGTAGTCATAGACAGTAGCATCAAGAAACATAAGAACACTGATCCTGGACAAAATTTTACTGGTTCTTATAAATAAAAGTGTATCGTACTTACCATGCAAACACAGGCCCCATTTGTACAATGTCCATGACCTGAACAATTTGTTGGACAAGGAGAAGTGTTTTCTGTTGTGAACACTGCCATTAAGGCCTCCATTCTTTTCCACATTTTTGTGACCCTACAAGGAAAGCAAAACATATGATAAATCAAAACTCTATAAATGACTACATAGAAACATATAGAAATAATAATGAAATGGTCTGAGATAGTTGACCCCCTTCAAAAATGAAACATGCCAATTAAAAAGATATGATATGCATTAAGCTTATCCATATCACAAACAGCAAACAATTTGCTAAAATATCTGAAGTTATATTACGTCATTGTTTTGATATAATTCAAGTTTGTAAGCCTTGAGTTAATTGGAGTAAATTGTGTCATCGAATTGTGGTGAATCAACATCTCTACGGCCATCTCATAACAATAGTTCAACAATACGCCATTCTGGCTAGCATTGCATTGCGATCGGTTGTTGGAATTGCAACAGCCAATCCCAAAGTAAAATTATATAACTGTTTATGTTGATTCACCTTAACTACGAGCATGCACAGTTCAAAATACAAATTGGCTTATTTTAAAAAGAAGCACAGCCAAAGTTCGCAAGAAAAAGAACCCGCCGCCCAGGGCTTCAATTCAAGGTTTTACGGTAGCCCATTATATCTTCATCAGACTCACAGACATCACCATCATATTTCCTCAACCACCAACAATCATTATCACCATAATTTTCATCATTTTTAGTGATGCAAAAGAGGATTGCAACTGCAGTTCACTAGATTTACAACAATGCAATCAAAATGATATCATAGGATAGGACATATGATAGGTCTACCGAACTACGGGAATACCTGAAATAGGTAACATGGGGATGGGCATGAAAACCGCCGGCCCACGCCAATATTTTTTTTGAAGCTCTGTCTCTCGAATAAGCGCTGCACTGAAGCCTCCAAAAATTTTATAAGATTATTCGAGCATTTACAGTATTGTTTCTGTCAAATGACAATAGTAAATACAGTAGGGCCTATCCCTTTTAGAATAATTAATATCTAAAGCTGGTTATAAAACATCTGTTTTCGTATTGTTGGATTGGCTCAAATGAATGCCAGTCAATATGAGCGAATGCTAGTTCAAGTGGATGCCAGTGTGAGCAGATACATTTAGTGCAAACTAAGGGCAAATTTATTCAAAATAATGAGATTGGATGTATAAATTACATCAGATTCGATACAATATATTGGTGTACCCAGTAATGACAATGAAATATGAACAACAAACATCCTAGAAAAATTAATTAGCTTTAAGAATAAGACAAATGGTAATAATATTATGGTAGCTACAGTATTAATGGAGTTTTTGGTTTGCATGACGACATACATTCAGATGTTATACACAAAGAAACACAAAAAATTTAGATAAAATAGAGTTTCTGAAAAAATTTGAAACATATTGTAAAAACAATTCATGGTTCAGTAAATGTTTTGTTGTCATACTGGCAAAGAAAAAAACCTATTTGGGGCATTGAACTAGGAAAATCCTTTCACAAATGCTTTAACATGGTTCGCACTACTTAATCATGAACCCAGCACCAAGCCACTCAACCGAACTTTTGACAGATTTGCATCTGAGTAAAAGCTTATTATTGGAATTATTTTCTTGCATGCCAAGAATATGTGTACAGTTGGTTTCAATTCAAAGAAATGTAAAAATCAAAAGCCAAGAAGCATAACTGGAATAATTTAAAATGTAGCAGAAATTATAAGCTTTGTCTTGTCTTACAGACCGAGTACCAACAAAGTATTCTCGCTACTGGATGCATAGAGCAAAGAAACTTTCTTTGCTCTATGCTAGATGTAACTGAGGGCAATGTTCCAATCCAGTATTCTCATTGACAGCGTGCTATTTGTACTGTTAAGTGTTAATGAAATATTATGCTGGGGTATCAACAAGGACTTGTCTTGCTGGCAGTGTGGACAAAAACTATAGCTGCTTATACGATATCTTATAACAAAGAAAGAAATGAAGATTTATATACAAGGACTTGTCTTGCTGGCAATGTGGACAAAAACTATAGCTGCTTATACGATATCTTACAACAAAGAAAGAAATGAAGATTTATATACAAGGACTTGTCTTGCTGGCAATGTGGACAAAAACTGTAGCTGCTTATGATATCTTATAACAAAGAAAGAAATGAAGATTTATATACAGTTCACTAAGATTAATCAATCTCAGCTTAAAAAGTTGCTTAAAAAGATAAGGTGAACTAAGGTCATCATCAAACCATCATATTATTGACTTTTAAAAATTAATTTAAATACACAATTATATTCATTAATGCATGCAGCAATAATTTGGACTACCTACAATCTAAGGTTTACACCGGGGTTTACACACATGCACACTTTTTTAAATTGGTGTGAGTGGTATAGTATATCATTACAGTTATTATCATAATTTCTTGCCATTATGAGAAACCCTTTAAGTGAAGTTAAATGTAAGCAATGAACAACAAATACAACAGAAAACATGTTAGACAAAGTAATGTTCCCTTTTTTGATGTAATGTTTTGTAAATATTGAACCAGATTGAATATTTATCCAATCTAGCCTTGTTTACGTCATGTAAAAATCTTAGGCTTAATTTTTATGCACGTTGGCACATTGCCATGTTTAGTCAAGGGCTGTGAGCAGGTTCAAGTAATCTTTTCAAATTATAATTTTGAGCCTTTTGTACTCATGAATGCAATGTAGTATGTCAAAAAAAAAAAAAGAAAAGAAGATAGAAATTGAAATGTTAAGCATGGTCTTTCGTCATTATGTATGTATCTTTTCTAGGTATGATTTACAGAATGTTAGTAGAATTTAAAAAAAACCAAAAAAGGTAAAACATTGATTGCTAAGCCTTTTTTCTTAGTTCAATCCCATACGCCAAGGCATAAAGGGCGCCACCATACTAAAAAGCATTTCCAACAACTGTAGTGAAACACGGACAAACACAGTATATATTTAATAGATCATTATTCTGGGTCTCTCCCTTAACCTCCAGGACGAGAGTTTGTGTTCTGGTGACTACTGTTGGACAACTGCGGACATGAACTCACATCCTTGGTGGCCCGAGTGAACCCGGTTGAACGTGAACCCACGTCTCTGGCAGCAAATGTGTTAAGTAGTACAACAAGGTACTGTAATGATAGCAAGCTACAGTAATGTAAAACCTTATTTCCCTGAAGTCGCTACATGTTACTGCCAACAGCTTTTGGCAATTCACTGATTGGTCAGTCAAATCGGAGAGTCTTCCGATTTCTTTGGGGACAGCTATGCATTATAAAAATTGCAGTGAAAACACTGTAACAACAGTGTAGCGATTTTTAATAAGAAATTCAAGCTTTTAAGTCAATCTTGCAATTAAGTACTTGTCCTGTAGGGTACTTTGGAATTCAGTAAAGTAAGCCACAGTTTCCAGTACTATAGTAATTAAGTAGCAGCAGAAAGTAGAAAGGAACTAATGTAAGTAGCAAGCAATTGTATTAATTAATTACTAGTTAGTAATATAGTAAATGTAGAATTTTACTGTAAGTACAGTGTAGTGTGTCTGCTTCAGTTAGTAAAATATTGTATAGTGGGACAGTAATGTAAAATACAAAGCTATAGTGTAGTACCTAAGGATGTATTTAAGATTTTAATACTAGTAGTAAGTACTATACATCAAGGTTGTGGAAGTAATAGAAATGTAAGAGGTAGTAGTTGGCATACAGTACTTGTTGTACTCAACCTTAAGGTTGTCCTTGGGCCAGACCATTCTCAAAATGCAGGTCTAGATGTTCGTAAAACTATAAACGAACACTACAGTGCCAGACAATTTAGATTATCGTCAAAAGCTAATGTAATAATAATTCATATGATCATATTGTACATTAGACCCTAGGAGTGGAATGGGGTCTCTAGGCCTAGTAATGTAGGAGTTAGATGGTAAAGAATTAAAAGAAACTCTCGGCTACAGAAAACTAAAGGCCAAATTTAATTGCACCATATTGTACCAACTATTTAGCATGGTTTGACTTGTGTGAAGATGATGGCGATCTTAGAGTGGTATCTCGGAAAATCTGTGCAACATTTAACAAACGTCTTTCTTTGTCTTGTGTGAAATTGAGATAAGTGTAAGCAGCAGTCCTGTAAAGTCTACTGTAAGTAATGTAGTAGTGTAGCAAAGCAAGCAAGTTTACTTATGTCTCAAAATCAAGGGTTATTTAAATTAGCAATTTAATTAAAAGTTTAATAATGAATAAAGCCTACATGCAAAAAATATGAATATAAATTAATGCAATAGAAAAGTATAAATAAATGTATATGAAAATGATGCAATAAACAACTACATCCACCAAAAAAAAGACAAAGCTTATAAGAAAGAAATAAAATCTTACTCATTACAGGATGATTGATATTCCAGTGGCTGATGTAAGCAATGAAATGTAAATGCTATTACTATTAACACCAAACGTACTGTAACTACAGTGTACGACTTACTTTTATACCTCCTTAGTACGAGCACAAAATATGAATATGGAATTGATTATAAAAACGAAAGTAAATTAGGCTATGTTCTCACACGGTAGCTAACGGTTAGCAGGATTCGGATCCTGCAGACCGTTAGTTGCTGTGCTTCTATACAAGAAAATCCCGATCCGGATACCAAGAATATGATGATCGAATCACTGGCCAATAGGAAACTTGAAATTGTAAACGCGTACATGTGATTGGTTAATGATAGAAACGCACCTTAACGTACTTTTAGTTATTTAGAACAGACACCATCTGCTGTGAAACATGGACAAATCTAACACAATGCTCAGTTAAAAGATCAAAATAAATTAATAAGTTTCAATAAGAATATCATCAATAATAACAACAGCAAGAGCAACAACAGCAGCAACAGCAACATGTCAGAACAATTGTATACCCAGTTTACTAACTGTATTAAAACACATGCAACGCACACCAATGATGTGAACATAGTGGAATCAAGTTACCAACAAACATAACCATGTACAGTATAAAATGCATACTGAACAGTTCAGCAATGATGCCAGAACAATATGGTACATACAAGATACAAGATTCAAGATTCCTTTATTGTCACTAGTACATAAAATACAAGTAAAATTCGTCTTCCCGATGCAAAAAATTAGTATAAAATAATCGAAGGACATAAATAAAACAGAATATACAAAATAATACAATTATTTACAACTTGAGTTAGCTACTGTAGTTTATCTATTAAACTCATCATTGTACATATGGATTGAGTTATGAATAAAAGATCTTCATGGAAAGTATACTGTATTATATACTGATTATAGAGATTAGTAAAATATTAGGCCTATATTCTATTAAAAAAAAAAAAAAAAAAAAAACATCATCAACAATAGAGTACCACATGCTGAGTCGTGTCGTCACAACACCAGGTGGCGCCCTCTAGATGTTGGCTACCATTCATTACTCCTGAATGACTTCATAATCTTAATGGTTTAGAAAGGCTTTCTGGAATAGGCATTTTAAAACCTAATAATTTACCATCAAAATGTACTAAAAACACAAAAAGCTCGCATTATAATAGTTATCGAACACACATTTAATCATCAATTAACATTTTACAAAGAAAAATTAAGATACAACTTCTTAATAATTTCGTTAGAATTTGGGATCAATAGTTTGTCAGTGGAGAAAATGGCGTCGGTTGAACCCATTTTGCGTCGCCGATAGTAACGGAGTAGTATCATGTGGTATCATGACGTAACACTGTAGTACTCTATACTAACTGGGAAAAAGTAACTGTGATGTCATACTTTACAGCAATTACATAATTCACAGCGAAAAGGAAAGATAAAGGGCTAAAGGAGAATTTATATTTGAATGTACAGTAGTTGGTGGATTGATTGATCTATTTTATGGCTTACTACACAATATTTCTGGCTCATGGCTCACAAAAATATTAGCAAACTTTCCATAAAATAGAACATGAACATGAAAGAAAACCCACACTAACTGCATAATTCAGGTAGCACTCCTATACAGGTAATTTAGAGACATTTCAACTACTAGGGTAAACATGAATAAACTGATGACTGCTAAAACTATTGACTGTAAACTTGTGACATAATGTGCTCACCAGGCATGACACGAGTCTGACTCTCTAGGATAGGCAACTGGCACGCCGGTTTCCTCCTTACTACGGGTACAGTTTTGCCAACACTGGTAAAGTAATTGCCAATTTTCCAATTTGTATTAATGAATAATACCATAAAACCAAGTTGATTAATTTATTGGTGGAATATTAATCACGAGAACCAACAAAGTATCGCTCTTGTCTGTTAAATATTCATAATAATTACAAATAATAAGGTCAGGGTCAACATGACGTGCTACACAGCATAAGCATAGACAGCGGGAACTTAGAGTGGTCTGATCATTAGTACCATCATTTGATTGTGATATCACTATAAAAGTCCAAAGTACAGTCAAGCCAAATAAAAAAAATGTTCAACCATAACCTACATGTAGCAAATCTATGGAACAATCATTTATACTTATTTACTAACTGTGTTACCAAGTAAAAACATGTGGCTAACAAAAGTAGATGGGAGAGGGGCATTGCTTGCACAGACTAAGAATAAACAAAATTAAACACTTTAAACTAAGATAGTGTGAACTACAAAGGGAGGCGAGACCTAACTTGACTTAAAATGTGCAGAATAAATTGGGCCAAACACACCATTAAATTGTTCTTTAAAACATCATCCACAACATAAATGATGACAATGTATGTTTGTAATCAATGTGAAAATGTCTACTTTATACAGTATTATATTGATATTAGTTATGAGATCAGAGTATCATTGACCACAGGTATTGTACAAGCAACATTTTGTCTTAATTGACAAGTACAATATTACAACAAAACTTCTACTTTTAAAAATCATAATAAAAAGGGTGAATCACAGAATAACAGGTAACCAAATAGACATAAATGGATTAAATATAGACACCTGGATCAAAAAATTGATAATTAGGCCTAATCAATTTAAAAAGTTTATAATATATAGATATGATATAGAGATATGAATAGTACAGAAGATGTGCATGTGTATAGAAAATTAAATTCATCAACATATGAAAAGATTAGTATAAAATATGGAATTAATATGAACTAAATACAGTTATATTACAATTAAATTAAATCATTTAATCACAGGGTCCCAAGTCTCCTGGAAGTCGCAGGACTCTCCCGGAAATCGGAAAGGCCTCACGCACTCCCGCGAGCAAGCATGAATCTCCCAGAAAATAACCTACTTCCCCCAAATTCACTATATTTGCATGTTTTTACCAATTTTTAATACTGTATTATCAATTGTCTCCCAGATGTCAGTGACAAGGGTATCACCATCCACAGCTAAATATATTTTTATGCGTTAAGTATAGCACAATTAAACATATCTCCTGGATGTGGATTCTTCCCACTTGGGACCCCGGCAATCAGTCGATCAAACCAAGCGCTGTCAGGGGTTCCAAGTTGAAACAAGCCACTTTCTTATAATAGGAGATTTGTTTAAATAAGCTTTCTTTAAACACATCTAACTTTTTTTTTTCTTTTGCTGTGCATGTCGTCAATACCTGTCGACACTAACTTCTGGAAGACAATTTATATTACAGATAGCGAAAACATGAAAATAGTAAATTAAATTTGCAGGGGATGCGTTATTTTCCAGGAAATTCTTGCTTGTCCACAGGAGTGACTCAAGGGAACTCTTCCCAATTTCAGGGAGACTCCAGCAACTTGCAGGAAACATGAGACCCCTGCACTGTAGACAGCATGAAGCTGGAATATAAAGTTAGTAAGAAAAGCAATGAAGAAAACAGTGATAAATTTATGTGTGAAAAATGTAGAGTGAGAAAATAATTGCATAAAGATCATTTACCACTAGGAATTCTGGGTTTGAAATATTGCATACAAAATTGTAATTTAGGAACAGTTATCATGCAAATAAAAAACAAATTGAACTCACATTAACATTGAGGACCTCTTTTCTATTTGTAGCTACATTTAAGGGTCTGAATGAGAAAACAAATTTACCACCAGCTACTATTATAACCACCTCTCTGATGAGAAAAAAAATAAACATTTATTTTATTTATTTCATTTCATTTCATTTAGTTGTCTCAAACAATTAAAATGTACATAAACAGAAACGGCAAAGAACAATCACAAAAGTACAAAAAAAGAGACAGGACACTCCAAAAGTAAAATCAATCACTGTCGAGTGGAGGCCCTTCACGAGAAAAACACAAATACTTACAATATAAAATTCTTCAAAAAGATAAAAGGCGGCCCATCATATTTTCAAGAAAAGTTTTCTATAAAAACCAGCAGAGGGCGTAAGTCCCGGGCCACTAGTCAAAAGGGAACAAGAGAGGGGTACACTCTGTCTCAGTTTTTGGTATTCTCTACTGAGTACAGAGTATTGACACTCAAGAATAGTAAATAAAAGGAAAACCAAATCTAGCAAAAACGTTCAATTCTAGGTTTTAACTCACAAATGTTGTAGTGACATTGCATATATAATTAAATCTTTTCAGTCATATTCTATAGGCCTAGGCCTAAATAACAAGTCTGCTGCTATAGGCTTAGGCTGGCCTAGGCCCATACCGGCCGCTAGCTAGAGCAGCCGCTGTCCAGAACGGCCGCCGATGTGTGTTTGTGTATGGAGCGCCAGTGACGCATTCACAGTTAATGATACAATACCGCTTGCTAAATACAAAGCTTTCGAGTCAACTAGACCCCAGTCAACTCGGCCCTCTTTTTTATTTTATATATAGGCCTACATACTATCCTACATACTATATAAAATTACTTAAAAAATAGCTATTGAAAAAATAAATAAATTGAGAATTGTAAACATCATAAAAATATAATAAAACCATTGCTCCAATATAACATCAAAACTTTCGATATCTTCTCCAATAAAGTATGGTATTCGTTTCTTATTATTATTATTATTATATATAAAGCTAGTTTAGATTTTATCTATTATATCATAATTTATATATAGGCCATATATATTTAAATATGAATACATATATATAATTTATATAATAGGTTGAAAATTGGTTTCCTCCACTGAAGTATTTCTAAAGTTCATACATATGATTTTCGTTTCTTAATTCTATATACTTAAATATGTACACGATTCATGCCATCGATTCAATCGTTTGTTGCTCAATAAAAAGCAACAATACTAATATTGTTTCATTATTTATTACATAGGCCATAAACATATTGTATCATGATTTATATATATAGGCCACATATATTTAAATATGTATACATATATAATTTAAATAGGTTGAAAATTGCACTGAAGTGTTTCTAAAGTTCATACATATGTTATTCGTTTCTTAATTCTTTATACTCAAATATGTACACGATTCATGCCATAGATTCAATCGTTTGTTACTCAATAAAAAGCAACAATACTAGAGTAGTAGGGTTAAAAGTTAAGGTTATCACGGAGACGTTGATATCTTTTGTCTTATCTGATGAAGCAAGCAGGTTCATTTGTCTAGCAAGAGTGAGTTGATAATCAACAACTGCCTACTCCAGTAGTTGTGTAATGAAAACATTTTGTTAGAAATCATGTATGAGAAAACGTTTACTGAAAAAATAGAATAGGCCCTATGCCAGTTTACAAAACAAGACCTTATTTATGTTCTTGAAAGAACGTATGGCGAAATACTTTATTATTAAGATTGATTGTTTTACAGAGTAGTTTTAATAGCATAATGTTTAGTCAAGAAGTGTTTTACATTTATTTTATCCTGCAAAATATTCTAAGTTGAAACTTTATTGCTTAGAAGAAATTTAATTTATTACTATAGCTGTAACTTATCAAGAAACTTAATTTGTATCTTAGAATAAAGTATATAATTAAATTATCCTGCATTATAATTATATATGTACGATTAAACAAGCGTACCTATTGCAAGACGATTATACTGTATGTTCCAGATAAAAGTGATTGATTGGTTACCGCATTTAAATAATTACTTAATAATTAAATCTAGGCATGAATGGAAATACATTGCTTTAAATAGGTATCAAGCTGCCAGTACTAAGTTGCCTAGTATTAATTCAGTGAGAAACATTCTCACAAGTAGGGTCCAATGATACTCTTGGGAGAATAAAGCAAGTTTTGTACGCCGCCAATTTCAAGAATGTTATCGGAGACGAAGTCTTTGTATGCCGCCAATTCAGGAATGTCATCGCATCAAATGCTGAAAATAGCCGACTGGCTTGATCTCTGTACATGGCAACTGTACGAACATGTGCGATAATTCAGGAATGTAATTGTTACCCGAGTTGTTCGCCTATACAGACCCTATAATGTAGGGTCTGTGGCCATGGCCAATACGACGTGTTGTTTTCTTGCCTATTAATTATTTTACATAAGCTTAACACAGACATTGATTATGATCATTATTAACCTCTGTTG
>NW_022748776.1:269715-312664 GCF_011630105.1 Anneissia japonica | reverse complement strand
TTTGTATCTTAGAATAAAGTATATAATATAATCAAATTATCCTGCATTATAATTATATATGTACGATTAAACAAGCGTGCCTATTGCAAGATGATTATACTGTACGTTCCAGATAAAAGTGATTGATTGGTTACCGTATTTAAATAATTAATTAATAATTAAATCTAGGCATGAATGGAAATACATTGCTTTAAATAAGTATCAAGCTGCCAGTACTAAGTTGCCTAGTATTAATTCAGTGAGAAACATTCTCACAAGTAGGGTCCAATGAGACTCTTGGGAGAATAAAGCAAGTTTTGTACGCTTGACTTGACCTAGGCCTATGCCAAACCATCATATATTATATCTCTATGCAAACCATTTAACTACTTTTGCGGCCGTTATGGGCCTAATTCCTACGTTCGTATTCGTAACACCTGACTGGGCCCCCAACACTTTCTTTCCCCACTTTTTTTTTGCCCTGTGTCCTTTGACTTTTAGTTACGCCATTGTTCAAAACCCTACTTGAGCTGGAACCATCGCCAATGATACTTAGTTGATCTGTCTCCTCCTACTACTAAGGTAGGACGTAATCGATGGAAAAATACAAAGGCTGATTTGGTTGAGTCACACTCCTCACCCACAAAATGATGCAGCCTACAGCTGCTGCGCGACAGGGAATAGGCCTAGGCCTAGGCTAGGCTTAACTTTTGTAAATCAAAATCGAGAAAAACAATACAGTAAAAACAATTAACGAAAATATATATGGAGTTAGACAAACAATCATCTAGTAACTTACGTTTTAAAAAAATAATTATGGTAATGACTTTTTAAGGAAGTATCAGGCTAAAAGCTAAAGTAGACATCCACCTAGGATACTTCTCGTCAATCATCCCGCAGCAAAGATTGTATAGCGCCGCTGAAATCGATCGGTTTTCTGTCACAGTGTGTGGGCGCCATATTATGGAACGCCGTTACTGCCTTTGGTGGCTCTTTTCCGTTCGGCGCATTTGCTATTCGGCCCTTTTAACATTACGTTCGGTGCTTTTACATTACGTTCGGTGCTTTTACATTACGTTTGGTGCTTTTTACATTACGTTCGGTGCTTTTAACATTACGTTCGGTGCTTTTACATTACGTTTGGTGCTTGGTGCTTTTACATTACGTTCGGTGCTTTTAACATTACGTTCGGTGCTTTTACATTACGTTCGGTGCTTTTTACATTACGTTCGGTGCTTTTTACATTACGTTCGGTGCTTTTACATTACGTTCGGTGCTTTTACATTACGTTCGGTGCTTTTAACATTACGCTCGGTGCTTTTAACATTACGTTCAGTGCTTTTGCCGCACTTCGGCTCTTTTATCATTTGGTGCTTTTACCTTTCGGCCCTTTCATCATTACGTATGGTTCTTTTATCATTCGGTGCTTTCATGACCTTTGACATCGGGTTAAGTGGGAAAAAATCAACGGCTGTGGGAATGAGCCTAGTGGAAAATCGCGCGTAACAAAGCATATTCGACATGTGATTATCTTAGTGATAAAATTAATAACAAAAACAAAACAAAAACAAAACAAAAACAAAAAACAACAAAAACGAAAACAAAAATGTCTCGATCAATCAAAACAGTATTAGAAGACCTGGATCTACATTTTCTTGTCCTTAAGTTTGAAAGGGAAAGGGTACGTTCTAGTTTTTTTTACACATGATTTTGGTGGTATTTTAGGGCAAATAGAAATATAAGATTATCACTATAGACCTAGTATTGAAAACAAAAATAACTAGGGGGACTCTTCTTTATTCCGGATATGAAGAAGCAGGCTTATTTAAATAAAGGAAACGTAATTAATTAATTAATTAATTAATTAATTAATTAACGGTAACCAAACGATTCCAAACAAGCCCGATCCCATTTTTGGCTTACATAATAAATAAAAGTTAAACTCAAAATTTCCCCCTCCAGTTGATTGATTTATTTTCCCCTCCCTTTACTGTCCGGTCGTTTTACAAATGCTCCTTCCGTGGTTATCTCGTATTTTGATATTGGTATTTATTTTGTCTTTGTCTTTTTATTTTGTCTACCTTTTTAATATTATATAATATATATTTTATTCTTACTTCTTAATTTATACGCAATTCAGCCTTTGTTGCTGCTATGTATGTTTTTGATGTTGAATTTTTAATAAATATACCTCAAAATAATAATTAAAACTTAGCATTTATATTACAACAAAGATATTTTGCAGAGGTCCCAAGTTGGAAAAATGCACTTCGTTAAGCAGGGGTGGAGCCAGTGATAACGGTTAAGCAGGATCCGGATTAAAATCATACGCAGTTACCAGTGCATTCATACAAGAAAATCCCGCTCAACTTGCTAACCGATAACGCTTGTTAACCGTTAACGTATCCGGATCCACGCTAACCGATCGGGTATTCTCACACTAGGTGCTACTACAGTTAGTTCCCGATCCGGATGCTAGGGGTCAAGGCAGTGCTGGGGCCAGGATTTTCCCGACAAGGGGTCCGAGGTCCCCGACAGAGTCCAATGTCCCCGACAAAAAGGAATGGAAGTGGCCGGGTGTAGCTGAAAATCTCTCGAAAGTGTTCCAGGGGGGCGAAGCCACCAAAAAATTTGAAAATTTAGGGGTTTCAAAAGCTAATTTAATCAATTTTGGAGTCTACTAATATATATGTAGAAAATACATATACATTTTTTCTCTCATTTTAGGGGGTTCACCCACTCCAGCCAAAAAACAAAAAAAAAGAGGTTGAAAAGAAAGTGGCAGAACTTACAATTTGCTCACCTCAGCCCCGTCCATGGCATGGAGCTGACATGGATGTGGACTACCAAAAAAATTTGTCAGGATGTCCCTGTCCTTTTCTAATGATGTAATGTATGATGCATGGTCTCTCTTTGTAACCCCATCATTTAATGCCACGATCAGTGGAAAAACAAACATTTGATATCTGAATATTCAAATAATATTTTAAGACACTAAAAGTAGCCAAGACTACCAAATTTTGAATATTACAAAACTGAGTGAAAATAGTTTATACGCCTCCCCCTCCTTTGCTTCTCTCTGACCCCTAGCCGGCACTGCCACTGTTATATGCACCAGTAGAGTTTTCATATACTGTAGTGAAATGTGTTGCTTTTTAAAAACTAGCCACAGTGGTGCATGATGTGTTGAACTATGCAAATAAATTATTATAAAATAAATAAATTTAATTAAACATGATTAGGATTCTATAGAAGAATAAACAAACCAAATCAATTATAGTTCAATGACCTACATTTATTAATAGCAATCTGCATATTAAGTACTTACACTCAATTTGTTCATTACTTAAATCATTACATCTTTCACAAATACTATTCATTATGTATTGAGTTTTCCTATCCTTATTCAACAACATATTCTGTATTCATAATTAAGATACATAAATTCCTATTAATATTTCACTAGCTTGCAATAAATTACGATTGGCTTATTGGTGTGGCATAATAGTAGGCTATTTTGACAAGAAGCAAACATGTACACAGTAGCTTTAGTTTTCTTTAAACCTCAAAATGCACCATTTTTGATATAATCACACTCCACTATTGCGGAAAAATTTTACTTACGCACAAAGCAACCATTGAGGTTGAATAGAGCTTTTGATATGGATAATATGAAAAAAGAATACTTTATTTTTTCCAGCACTGAACACTAAGGTAAACTAAATCAGTTGCTACATCACACATGGTTCTAACAACAACAAAGTCTTCATGTTTAGATGTCTAAGACCATACATATTCAATCTGTATTACAGTTAGCAACAATTTTCAATTAAAATAACAAATTATTCAAATTCTAATTAAATATTTCAACTTGAAGACTATACTTGGTACTACCAATTCAAAACAATGTTTATAATTCTTATTCAAGTTTTTAATCATAGATCAATATTGTAAACAACCTTTCTCAACATTCTTTCACTTTACATACTCAGCATATTTAATGAATATTTAACATCATAAACTTCTCAATCTGCATATTCAGTTATTCAAATATACTGACTTGCATATTCAGACACCTGAATTTTTGTCTGAATTTCAATTTTGCTTGATTTGCAATCAAGGCTATTTGGAAACACAGGATGCCTGAACACAAAAAAATATGTTATTATTTGTTTGTAATTTGATTAATAAACAAATATATACATATATATTGAACAGAATCCTTTCCAGGATAAGAATTATGCATAATACCTTATATTATGTATCAAATTAAATTAGTAACTAACACTAACGTTAAATTGGTGATGGTCCATGTCAACCTTTATCTTAATAAATGTTCAGTTGTCATTTACTGTGTTCTCTAAATTCTAATAAATATCAAACACTTTTTTCTACAATAGATTGTTCCTCTAATCAAAATATACATGAAACAAATACTGGTAATTTTAACTTTAAAAACATTGTGTTCTAAACAATTATGTTATCTAATTATTTGAAACATTAATTCCAAAATGAATATTTTTTAATAGGAATAAATTCAAAAGTATTTCTAGATGGTTGTACAAGAAATTCAAAATTTAAAATTTCTGAAAAATACTACAATTCTGATAAATTTTAAAATAAATAAATGTTTAGATAGTGGTATTAATAAAAAAAAATTCATGCACTCTTTACGAACAAAATATAAAATAGATGAAGCTTTAAAGATGCTGAAAACAATGAAAATCATTCTGAAACTATATTGTTACAAGTACACAGTATAATAAGTATACACTAGGTTTATTCTATGTTTAGATATTTATATACACTGGTATTACAGGAGAGACAATAATATTAGCAAGCCCTGAAAAATATTAAGAACAAGTTCAACATCATTCATAAAGTATTGCTCGAATACAAATAAAAATTCCACGACTTCTGCAAGAAGCTTTCAACCTGTCACAAAGTACACTTATATGATGAATTCTTAATCATCCCTGCATGATATTTTTTACACGCTATGGCTATCTTTCTGCAGCACTGAATTATAATGTTCATCTGATAATAAATTATCTAACAACTATCTGATTATTATTACTGAATTTTCAAAAATTTAATGTTTGACTCATGACTGGGGTTGACATTTCATTATAATTGATGTGATGCTGCTGCGGCACCTATACACACAGATGTTGTTCATCTTCTCCCTTGCCCCATCAAAAGTTGCATGTATACATTTTTTTCATGCTGGGTGGATATGCAAAACACCCATAAAATGGTGATTTACTTCAGTAAAGGTGATGAGCATTCATGCACAATTTTCCCTACCAGAGTGCATACAGAAATGATGGTCAATTATTTTTTCTGTTGCAGTCAAGTTGTCATTTCTAGTGTTAACTAATCAGAGAGAGACAGACTTCAGGATGTTTGTATTCTCTAAAGTTGATTAAACGTTGGCTTACCCTAAATGATGATATGACCATGTGGTACTACCACTTTAAAAATATCCACAACTATTCAACATGAGCTTCTGTCTCGGTAATCGCATTTGAACACATCAATATTTTCATCAGAAAAATATAAGACTTATCATGTGGATCTGGTTAAGGTGAAAAACCAGTATACCTAGTACATATCAATGTTTATATATTTTTACTTGATTTTATTGCAATACTAAAATTCAAAGAATTAAACAGCAGCACAGACTCTAATCATCTGCAGCTCACAATGTTTGTCTGAATTTAATCAGCAAAAAGGTAAAAACAGCAAAAGTTCAATTTTTTTAACCCTTTAAAATCGGGATACGTATAAACTACAGCAGTTTACCTTACACACGTACTGGCATACAAGTACTAGAGACTGATCCCCAATTATTTATGTTGCATATAATAAACAAGAACCTTGCCACAAAAAGAAACAAGACCACAATTAGTACAATTTTCTCCCAAGATTTTGTTTTTATCCGCAAGGGGAAAATCTGATTTTCAGCAGTTTTTTTCACATTTATGAACAAATCTGATTACAATAAACAATGAATAATTGATAGTGCTACAGAAAATCCCTTACCTAAATTGTATTAGAAGACTATTGCACATTCAGTTTATAAATTTGAGTCTAAAATCATAGGCCTAATAACAGTTGTTCAGCTATAACTGCATGTCTACAACAATCAAAATATTATTCATAATATTATTTGAATATAATGGTAAATGTAGTGTAGAGACAATCCAATGAAAGTTTGCTACTGGACTCAAAATGGCTATCATTCAGTTTCAACATAATGTATCTTGTAATGACACTTTTAATGGCAGGACACAAAATGGCTAAAATACCAATTGTCTCAATAACAGATATTCGTTTTTTTGTAGTATTTGGTATTTAAGATTTAAACATTTTAATACTATAGCAAAGATATATAATTAATTAATTACTATGAAGTCATATAAGTGTCATAACGAACAGTCAACTAAACTAATCATCCATAGTAATAAAACATATACAATAAATCAAAAACTGGAATGGTGAAAAGGAATTATGAAAACAAACATTAAATTTCAAATGTTATCATTGGAAATACTATAGTAAGAAACAATAAATTCATAAATAAATGTGTATATATTTTTATTATATATATATATATATGTATAATAATGCATAAGATAAACCAATAGCTAGGTGGCACATGACTTTCAGATTGGTGGATGATTAGAAAGAGTAAGATATTTAGAAAACCAACAAAGATGATTGGTCAGAAATCAGCGATCATAGTGGTTGATGATGTGTCAATGTTCAGCTGTTACTCAGATCACGCAGATCTGACAGAAAGTTCTCTGGGGTGATCATGTGCGTTGAACCTGAAAAAAATCCAGTGAATAATGTTTAGCATGGGATCACTGACAAGAAAACTACTTTATGAACAATACAGATAGTAAGTGGAGCTTTAGCTTAGATCAGGGGTTCTCAACTATATCGCAGTAGGGGCCACAACTGTTGATAGAATAAATTTGAAGGGCCACGAAAAGAGGTTTACTTTGGCGCGTCTATAGTGTTATCTGAGCGCCGCAGGTGCTGGCTGGGGGTGTCTCCCCCCTCCCCCCGCAATTAGAATTTGTTGAAAATAAGCCGCTAGACGCTCATACTTTAGTTGGTTTGAATGGAAAAGAAGTTTAGTGGCATTTTGTGAATAATCCTTAACATGACTTACCGATGTAGATTTCCCAGGAGCTGAACTGGCTGTCTTTACAGACTTCATACGCAGAACGCATTTCAGAGTATGTCATGCCGCCCAGCATGAATACAATAAGACGTGGTCCACTGCGATGCTCTGAACGACTTGGGCCCTTTGACCAGTGCCCGTATCTTGCACTGTTAAAAATAAATAGTTGAATGTTGTATGAATTCTCAAAAAACGACAATCATTACCATCTACATTATCATCTTCATAATCCTATCCATCATTGTGGGCTTGAGAAACTGCAGACAGGGGTCCAAAACAAGGTCCAAAGCAAGGCTGTCTAAGGCCTCTGTCAGTCACAAAATAAAAACCCTGGTTGGATCTGGAGTATTATTTCAGTCTGGTCTGGTAATAAGTTTAGACACTAATACTGTATTAGGGACTACAATCACAATAACTTTGTTAGATTATACCTCCATGGTTAGATCAGCATCACAATAACTTTAGTCCAATGACCCCAAGTAGCTTTAGATGAAGGGGATTGGTTGTCCAACAGGAGAGAGTAACCCCCTCCCTGAGTATTCCTCATCATCATCATCAAGTTTTCATTTTCTTAGTACAACTGTCATCTTCAGTACCATCTTCGTACAACACCACTATGATTTTAGCACCACCACCATTACCACCTTGGCTGCCTTCTCCATCTAATCACCATCATCCCACCACCACCAGCATCATGGCAACGATAAACCCTTACCACCACCATTACCACCATCATCAATTTGTGGGGCAATAGAGCCTTTTGAAATTGAATTAAAATTAATCAGCTCACCTTCTAGTACCAGACGAACTGTGACTTGATGATGCTGGTTTCCCTGATAGGTATGGGAACATTCTCTGGTCCAATTTATCGGAGCATGCATCCTGGAAAAACAACATGTTTGTAAGTAAAACAAACTGTGTAATGTGCTGTGTATAGTATATTATTACACTATAAGAAAAACTGTGACCAGCTTTCCACGCTAGTAAGACCGTGACTTACCTCCATCACATCTTTAATTAAAGGTGACCAACGTGAAAGTTGATAAGTATGTTCCGAAACACGTTCCTTTCGTTCTATCGATTTAGGCTTTCGGAATTTTGGCTGTAAACAGATAAACAACAATTTGCTAATTAACATGAATAAAACTGTATGTTTTAAACCACATTTTCATAAATTTAAATAGCATTATATTACTGTTTATGTAATAGATAAATGATGAATAAAGATGAATCTTTCAAAAACACACTAAATTTCGGTATTCTTCGGTAACATCCACGTGGGCATTTAACTTCATTGTTTTTTTAAAGTTGTCACACTTACATCATAAATGACCTGCACACCCAAACGCTTCATGTTAGTCACAATATTTTTCTCTGGGTCAGGGATCTGTGCATGTTGTATTAACTTGGCTAAGTTCTCCTCACTAATTCCTGGACACAATAAATAAAAAAAAATTCATGATGCATTTGTTTTGTTAGGCAATATTAACTATATATAATGGTCCAATAAAAAACCAAAGATCCTGTGTATGTTTAAATGGCTAGGTGTCCAACAGGTGTGTATTTAAAAGCTGATTTGAAGGTTGTGACAGAAGTAGAGGATACCATAGGAGCTACAATATATTGTTTATTTTTACAGAACTTTAGCAGCAAATGTGAGAGTATATTGGCCATATGTTTCTGAGTTAGTAACAAAGAGCATTTAAGTGGATGAACAGATCACAATATTTTGTACAAGGTCAAAAGTAGAACTGTTCATTATTAGTGACAGTAATGAGTTGGAAAGTGTTTTATTGTTTTGTATGTGCATCCATTTTGTTATTGTAGTCTTTGTAACATATAGATCTACCTATAATTAAAAACCCCTAAAATTAAACACCACCTCTATTTTAAGACCACTTTTCTGTTATCCCATATTAACAAATGTCTTTTATCTTTATTATTCTATTTAGAGACCAAAACTGCTAAAGATCATGGAAAGCCCGTCTCAAAAGTGGTCTGTAATTGGAAGGTGACCTGTAATAACAATATACTAAGTTGGTAATTGTGTCTTATTACTCAATCCATAATCAATTTTTTGTATTTAGAAATAAATGTATTCAACCACTGTTTTGTACACTTCTCTTTTTTTTTGTATTTAAACATGAATTTTTCTAGCAGAGATGTGTAATTTACTGACAGCAATTCAAAACTTAAAATGCTTTTTTCACAAAATATCAAAACATGAGACACAATAGAGACTAAACTGTATTGCACGTAAGACTAAATTTGGATTGGAGTGGATTAAAATTCAAACTTCAGGATAAATTATAAGTCTCTGGAAATATTGTACCCACCATTCTTGCCAATAATGTAGAGCAAGATTATGCGAATCTTGTCCATGGGAGTGATGTTCTGATCCAGTAAAATCGGAACGATGCTCCTCATATGATCTCGGATTCTCTCTCCTTCCGAATCAGTTCCCATGGCTAGGTCCTGCTCAACACGGCACAGCTTCTCCACATTACCTTTGAACTTTGTCATGCAGTCTTCAGCCAATCGCAACTGAGTTGAATACTAATAAGGTAACATGAATAATTAATTTAACAATAGGCTACATACTTAATAATAATAACAATATTAATAATGTAAAGATTATAAACTTTAATTGCAAAGATGGAAAAGCAATTTATATTGTAGGCCCTTATATAAAACTGTGTATGATATATATGGTGATTTGTAATAAGTTGAGACTAATGCACTAGGTCTGCTTTTAAATCATATCTAAATGCAAGTATGCCTATGAGACTTAGGAAGTATAGTTGCTTTAATTATGAGCAAAAAATCTTGATATTCCAAAGGATTTCGAATAAAGGACCATATAACTGCAAGATAAACTTCTTAGTCAAAAAGCTACAGTTCCTAGTGCTTTAAGTATCTTACCACTCGTAATTCTTTCTGATACTGAGGCATCTTCTTCAGCATCACTGACAGATCTCTCATACTTGTCTAAAATAGAGTAAAAATAATCAATCAATGTTTTTACTGCAGTTGTAATACATGTGGTGAAAATGTGAAATATGATTAAATATGGCTTGTAATGAAATATTATTACAGTAGATACCTTCTCATCTTTGCTTTTCATTCTTTTATCAATAGCAAACTGCTTTAATTTTGATGTCACCTCCCTTGAAAGAAAAGATAAATAAACGAAAAAAGCATAATTATTTACATAAATACACTGTAAACAAATTATGTCAATCAAGTCAATCGCCCAACTTTTCCAATATAAATTAATCATTAAAAAATGAAAACTATTAATATATATAAACATGCATAAATAATTATGAATATTTGGAATAAAACAATTGATGGATACATTTACCATGGAGGTATTATTGAGAAGGAGATCACTCGGCAACAGATCCTTTTGACGCGACAAACCTATGTGTTCCCCGCTTTTGAATCGCGCGCGGGCGTATTACCCTATAATTCACATTTTTTCGTTAGCAACAACTTGGCAACGACATGCATTTTATACGCTTCCAGCAGAGCAGTTGTGCAATAAAACGTTTGATTTTAACCCATTAAATATCTTTATAATGAACAATGTTCCCCTGATTAGATTTTTCCGGGCTTTTGGTATGTTATTATTTGTATATTTCAGGAACGGATTCCGTAAAATATTTATGGTAAAATTACTTCTGTGTTCATTATAATTTTGTCTAAAGATTGACTGGTTCGACTATAAAGCTAAGTCAGCGTAAAACTGAAAAATACTCAGATTTTGGATTCATTTTTCCAATAGTTAACCCTCGTTAACCCTAAAATTACTTAGTTTATTATAATCCTTAATCATTTATTAATTAATATCTGTTAAAATTAGAACTGGCGAATTTTGGCCAATTTATGAAAATTGAAGTTGAAATATACTATACTTTTATAGGTCATGTAAATGTTCCATTAAATTTGAAACTTTTTTTGGAGGAAAATATTAATATGTTTGATATTTTATGAGAGATAAATGTATCAGCTTCAAAATAGAAAAGATTGCGCAGCCATAGTGATTGACAGTATGTAGTGCGCATTGAGAAAAGAAGGTGCTCTCCATTTCGTCATGTTCAATTTTTTGGTCAACTATGCCTGCTGAAAATTTGATGGCAGGGAACACATGGGACTTCAAAGGCATCGCGCAAACGTTCTTTACGCGCTGCGGCAACGTTGATCTTGGTTCATTTGCATAGCGCTGCGTGCGCGTGGCTTTGCCGAGTGATCTCCTTCTCAATAATACCTCCATGCATTTACCAACAAAAAGTCCAAAACTTTCTCTAGTGAAATGCATCTTAGTTCACTCTAATTAGCATAAATTTACATACAAAAATAGGAATTTACTGTACCACAGAATATATACTAGTTTATTGGTGAATTTCAGAGCACATTTACATAGGCCTAAGTTTACATACAGACATACTTACTGAGATACAACAGCAATATGTTGGTGGCGTAGCTCCACCCACAGTTCATCATTGTCATCGAGCAGCACTTCCTTGTAAGGCATGTCAGGTGATGGCGCTTCATACCTAAAAATAAAATCACATCAATGAAGTTATGCAAAAAATATATGCTCTCTACACATATATTGGAAATAAAAGATTTACTGTATCTCGCAGTAAAAGTTAATTCACCATAAACCATATAGAGACTAGCTAATGAAGAACTTTGTAGATAAACTCACATAATTATTATTATAAATGTATTGTTAGCTTTTAAATGTTAATGTCACTGATAGACTGATGATCCTGGTTGTAGTATAGATCAGTTAAGATAGGGGGAGGGGGATACTCTATAAAAATCTAAAGCTGGACATGAATCCAACTCACTCTCCCTGTGAGCACTAGGTGATGCGATGCCGTCTGCTAATTGTCGATGGCAGTCCAAAAGGATTGTCATTAAAACCAATCGTGTCGGCTGTTGGTTGCAGTGAGTGACCAGCTTTAGGTTTTTTTGGAGTTCCCATTTATCATGTCTATTTTTATTTGTATTATTTAACTGTTTATTTGGTTATAGCACACTGCAGGTCAGGTTCTCATTTGCATGTCTTGTGACAGTGTGTTTAATACCATGCTGCCTATTTCACTATCTCCAAGGCAAGCACATTATACAATCACTCTCCAAAGAGGTAATAGTAATAGTGTAGATTTGAATAGCACCGATATCCATCAAAAAAGATGCTCATGGCGCTTGATATGTGAACTAATACTTTGATCAATTACTTTTTTCGCCCTTAAGAGCCCCTTCATGTCTGTGCTGCCCGGTACCAGTGACTCTCGTCTAACCAGAAACAAATTTCATGAAATACATAATATGTATATGGATAATATAACAGCTAGGCACTTTAAAAAAAAACCACTTTAAATAAACCATGTTTGCCATCATCAGTAAATAGAATTCAATACCGTGTAGCTTTAATACCTATAGGCAACTGATAAATGGAAATGTAGAAATTAAGAAGACAAGAAAACAGTTGGGATTGTGATTAAACCATGTGACGATTAAACAGCGTGTAATGTTTAAATTGACTAAGGCCTAGTTCAGACTAGGTGGATAAACCCGGTGAGTTGAGCCGGGTCTGAACTAGGTGGCTTATCTCAAGTCGGGTTGTGTTCCTATAGTAACTTGGCCTGGCGTGCCACAGTGTTTAACTTTTCTAAGCCGGGCTTTAATCGCTGCGGGGGGTCTTGCATTGACTTCCGGTAAAAAAATCAGCATTCAATTACTTACGCTGTGAGCGAGCGTACGTTTTGCGAACAATGTTTTGAAACACGTTTCCTGGTTACGGTTCATTAATATGCAAATTCTCGTCTGGCTAAACCCGCTAGTAAAGCTGCGCTTAACGTTGAGCCGGGCTTAACTCAAGCTTATCTCCAAGTCTGAGCGTAGCCTTACTGCTTGTTTAGAGACTTCTTCTCCCAAGTAATGTAAAGGGTCTCCTTCATTTTTTGTTGAAAAGAAGAATCTGCAACTGTATTCCTTAATATTCTTACTAATATTTCTCATTTACATATTACCTGCCTTTAGGCATAAAAGCTACACGGTATTGAATTCTATTCACTGATGATGGGAAATGTTTTCAGAAACTTGTCTGCACCGTGACTTAAGTCGCTAGTGGTTTTTATAAAGTGCACAATATGCATATGTTTCAATATTATTAAAACATACCTGTAGACATCATTCTCAATTTGAAGCAGGTCATAGGCCATGGCCTGAAAGGTCAGCTCGTGGAGCAGAGGTGACACAGGGTCAAACCCTCGGTCGACAATAAGCAGCTGCGAACGATGCTTGTCAAGTCCCTAAAGAGTTGAAGTTATATGTTGAAAGCTGGTAAACCAGAACACAATCAATATCAAGGATCAATATCATCATTTGTACATTTCAATTTCACCCTCAGTGCCAAATTTGATACATTATATCAGATTCCAAGCAACATGGCTGTAAAATTGGTGGTAGTGACTATGTGCATTGAGATGTCATCCATCTACTCTGCTTGTGTTTCAATTGGAGGACTGAAAACCAACTGACTATAGTGCACTTGGTCGCAAGTGATTTTGAAGTCATTGGCTTGTGGATATTATATAACAATGTTGATATAAGAGAGGGATTTCTCTCAGTGTACTGATTAAACATCACAAACGGTGATAATATCACCTTTACTAATATAGAAACATATGGAATACTATCCAAATCTAAAAATACCTTAACCATCAAATCAAGAGCCCAAAATAATGCTTCCAGAGATCAAAATTCCAAATCTATTAAATCAAATATTACTACTATTGATTTTACTACATTTACTGCAACAACAAAAAATAAATAAAAGCCAACACTTTTTAAATATTCATTTATTAATTCCATATCGACCTAATTTTTAAGAGAACTCATTTTTGATCTGGTGTGTGGAAGGTTTATTTATTTATCATGGCTATTAATATTTCATGCTTTTTTTTTTTTAATTCGAAAAGTTGATAGTAATAGTAACGCTTGGAATATCACTTCAATTCCTATTTTTATTATAATTTGCATTATAAGTAGTAGTAATAGTTTTGTGATTATTTAGGTACTACTCTACAATGCTTGATAAGAAAAATTTAAGACTTGATAAGAAAAATTTACTTCAAATAAATTATGTAGCTCTTTTGTGCCTTTATACTGACATTTTTTAGATATTCAGAATACAAGATATGAAAATAAATATTTTTCAATGATCACTGAATATTTTTGTTAAGAATCTATATGTCTGATGATGAAGTATCTTATGGAAAGATGAATCTTCCTCCTTTCTTTTCTTATTGTCGAGACAAGACAGTACAATAACCTGAAAGCGAACCTAATCACTTTTGTATTAGCATGAGATCCTTAAACATTTGACTTCAAATAAATATAATGTTCTCAATTTTTTTAAAAACATGTTTTTAAAATATTTTTTAGCTTTTTTATTTTTAAAAAAAATAAAAGAATGTATAATTTGAATTTTTTCAAAGGTCGGAAACCATTTAGCATACAGTACAATGGATTCATAAATATATATTTGTGAACATTTTTTTTGACTTTCTAAATATTTTTTTTTTATTAAAAAAAATACAAAACACAGATTTGTATTTTGCCATTAATATTCAGACACAATTAATTCAGCATATATTATATATCAAGGTTCTGAACATTTAAAAAAGTAAACATATTTTGTCATGTCATGTCAAGTTGTCACACTACATTAATTATTAAATGTCACTTTTGGTAAGCTCATCATTGTTGTTGTTATCATTGTCATCAATCATTAATATCACTGTAGTTCAATCAGCCTACTCAATATAATATTGACATGTTATATCAATAGCACTAGTCTCATAAGTGTCCTTGCCACCATAGACATCAACAGCTGTTCAGGCCACTGTAAACAAATGGCCTCTCATAATTTGACATGACAAAAGCATAGCTACATAATGTTTTTAAAGAATGCTACAGGTCATATGTCAACATTTAATTTCATTATTCATTTTGTCTAATCAGATAACAGTATATTTAAAACAGGCCAATAAGGATGTAGGTCATCATACCAGAAAGTGAATTTAATTTTTAGAAACACAATTACCATGAATATTGAAACTGAATATACAACTTACCTCCCCCATAGTGGGATCATCTGCTTTGTAGGCATCCAGCTTGGTTTGTATGCTCTGTGCTAGCTCTGCATTATGCTCAAAATCCGATCGGAAACGGATGCTGGGATACTCCCCAAGAGTGGAGCAGAGAGTGGCAATCTGTACAGCTAGCTTCTCAAGGGTGCTGGAACAATAGCTGTTCTTTGAGGGATTGTACAGCGTGCTGAAACTTTCTGGGTTGTCGAGTGAGAAAACCTAATCAAATGAAAACATAATATTTAATGTAATTTTAATGAAAATGAAAGGGGAAAAAAAAAGAAAAAAACAATCAGTACTGGGTGGGTGTGCCATCCCATATGCACATTTAGCCGACCTCGTTGATACATAATTCAATGAATTACATTGCCAACTAAGTACCAACATAACACAGAAGGAACAGGAAAAAAGGAGGAAACCTTGTAAATTATTAATTGAGCTGATATCCATAAAACATTGAAAACGCACAACTGATGCAGTTCATCCAACTGTAAAGCTCTGTCCACACTATCAATGCCCATATATAGTCACGATGTGCCTATTACGGCCATGATATGTCTATATATGGTCATGATGTGATGTCATCATGACTATATTTAGGGATGTCACATGTTTATGTCAAATAAAATTTGATAGTCTGGACAGGGCTTTAGAATCGACAAGATTATTTAGTTTCACACTATACACAGTTAACATATTTTAAATATAACATGTTGGCTTCCACGTGAAAATAAAACTATTCTGTTATACAAGCCATTACTCTAGTATAAGTTATGCCACAAGAAATTTTGCATGTTAGTAAGGAAAATATAATAAACAAGTAAATAATTTTTGGCGTAATATAAAAACAGACAATATCAAATACTTGAAAATAATTACCTTGGCTTCACATGGCAGAAAGGCTATGTTGATTTCTTTCAGCGTCTTTATGAACTTGGAAGCAGGGCTTCGGCAGATGTCCGTAAACAAGTCATCGGGACAAGCTAGGGTCAAATTTTAATAATTCCATTAATTGGTAAATTATTAATATAAAAAAATTTTTCGTTACATATGATCTATAAAGAATGTGCATTTTTTTTAAACAAACAGCAGTTAGTGTAGTCAGTGAAGTTACAGTAATCTGTTGCAGATCATAACAACCAAAATTATTTATTTTTTACAATTAAGAAATTTGTGTATTCAACTAGTACAGCAAAAAAAACTACATTTGTCTTGACCTTCCGCAGGTATAAATAGGATCTTTTGATCGAACCTCAAATGTATTTACTGTATTTTGAAACACTACCCACTCACCTTCAGTGAAAAATACATGGGCAAGCCTATATTGTAGGTCACGAATGTTTTCAAAATCCCTCTTCAAAATGTCAATGGACTGAAAAATAATTAGAAAATGAACATGAAAATAATAAAAATTTGAACAACTGAATAAAAACGCTAAAATAACAATCTGAACTTAACATTTTAAACCTAATACTGTAGTAAACTTGTAAATGAAATCCTTATCCATTTGTAATGAGTATAGAACGTTCAGCATTTATTATATCTAATAATTGACCCAAGACATTAATCATCATAATTGATTTTCAACTTTTATTTTGATAATAATACTAATAATTTTAATTTTCTTTTTTTTCAGTATGTATGTGTAGCCTATATGGACAGGTTCAAGAACAGTTAGAAATATCTACAACTGTTTTCCATAAACTTTCCAATTTGAGAAAGTGGAAGATAAGCTAACAGGCCAAAAACATTTGTACAGATATTTTTATTCAAAATAATCATTATCAGAAAGCATTGGGTTTGCAAATCATGGTATAAAAAATGTCTAGTTTTTTTTAAATTTTATTTGACAAAAACATGTGACATGTCTAAATATGGTCATGATGGCATCACATCATGACTATATATAGGCACATCATGACTATATATGGGCATACAATAGTCTGAACAGGACTTAATGAGACTATATGCTATTATCACACTAACTACGTATTACAGAAAAATGTTAAGTAGTTACTTACAGTCTGGTTAGGTTGTATCAGGTACACAGCCTCCATTGACCTCAACGGCTCTCTCTTCTTGGCTAAATCCTCAACAACTAAAAGATATAGAGAAACATCAGCACAGATAAAATAACTTGAAATAATGCATTTCTTTACTGAATAGCAATAACAATAGCATTGATAATAATAAATATCGATAATAATATTAACATTGATAGCAATAGCATCAATACTTAAAATCAATATCTATAATTAACAAAGCACATTAACATAATCACGTATAAAATTAATTAGCATCAATCAATGCTTCTTAAATTAATAGCAGTGGTGGAGGCAGTTCAGAAGTACTGTAGAGTATATTAGTTGTAGTGGTAGCAGCAGCAGTAGTTAGTTGTCTTACTTGTAATCCCATTTTCTGTTAGGTTGTGCATCTTGCAGCAAGAGGACATCATCCTCATACCGAGTTGGTCCACAATCAATACTCTCCATTCTTTACCCTTCCGCACCGACTTCACCACTTCAAGAATATCTGTAGAATAGAAAATTGTCATATAAAATTATTATATTTTAAAATTTACTAAATAAGTTACACGGTCCACATAAATTAACATCCTACTTAGAAATAATAAGCTTTATAAGAATAAAAAGCATATTTTAATAATGCTATCAAATAAGAGAAAAACAAGCCAAACAAATTTCCTATTTATTGTGTTTAATATTTCTGGTCTTCATACTATACTACTGGCAGTGATTTGTGCATTTTCCTACGTATTGTAGGTACTGTATCAGAAATTGGTCATCTGAAAAGGGTCTTGGTCTGAGTTGAAAATACAGGTGCCTAAAAAATATTACATTTGATCTCCATCAGGTCATAGTAAATTACAGATTTAAGAGACTAAAATAATGAAATTACAATAAATGCCACTGTATATGGTACCCTAAACTTGTAAGAATAAGGACTCTTCAGGATATAATCCATACACCAATCCATACGAAATAACATTCACATACATTATTTCATTTCAATAAATTTTTCTTTAACATACGGTACTGCAAAGATAAAAGATAGAATATAATAAACAATAATTAAATGAAAGCAATGATGATGAGGTAGGTTTCCTAATTGATAAATATCAAAAAAGTCTCATATACTGTATAGCATCAATTAAAACTATAAATAGAATAAATTAGTTTGCATAAGCAAGGCAATAATATCACAAGGGATGGTAAGCTGACATTTGAAGATTACAATGGCATGATGTCATACTCCTTGGAGGATCTCCAAAAACCTAGGTTCTCTTCTAGTGTGAACAACAAAGGCTGAAGCATTATTGCTTGCTTCATTCTACCTTGTGCAAGCAAGTGAGCACTTTTAAAGATTAACATTCATTTAAAATGGATAGAGAATATAATAAGAGACTTTTAAATAAAAGAGAAATGTGGTACCTATGGATTAAAATGAATGATAGATGGATGAATTAGTATGAATAATGAATGAATGAATAAATGAATGAATGAATGAATGAAGGAACGAAGAAACGAAGAAATGAATGAATGTGCATTGTAATAAAAAATTAATGATCAATTACTATGGACTGATGATTTGATTGATATCAATTTTGGTTGGATGAATGGTATGAAAGAATAAACAAATGCATAGAATGATGGAGAATAAGTCAAATATTTCTAAGGTAATCCAATTTTACATGGCAAATTGTTGTGTTTTCTATTATTTAACAATCTGCAAGTCGAATTTTATCTAAGTCAAATAGTATTTCAATGGCATTTTGGATTCGACTTAGGCAAGTTCAACTGTAGTGATAATTTGGAATATTTAAGATCTTGGAAGCATGATGCCAGCAAGTGTGAAACTTAAACCCCTTTTGAGTAGCAATTTTTAAACACATGGCTTATGAATTAGATGAATAGTGAATGACGAATTTATAGATAAAGGTTGAATTAATAAATAATGATTGAATGAATAAATGAATGATGTCACAAATAAATCAACCAATAAATACCACCATTGCAATAAGTTCTACCACTATGTATATGTACATATAGTACCTAATAGCATTACCCCTTCCAGATGCAAGGCAATCAATATTTAAGTCAATGCAAAAGTTTTAACAGGAATCATAATTGGATTTCGGAGCAATATTAAAATAATTGTGTCGGATCTCACGTTCCCTCACCTATCCTGCTGCACTGAACTGCCAGTCCTCTGAGTTAAAGTCACAGGCAAAAATGTTAGACTTCAACTAGTAAGTGAAACAATTGAACAGCCAATAACATAATGGCAAGCTCAGGATGATTATATTATCAACAGAAGTTCATAATGAATGCAGAACTCATCATACAAGCTTGCATCTTTCAACACTAAAATAAGCTCTCTCAATAATATGTTTTCTTGCAAACAATGAATTTAATAACTGTGTGCTTAAATAGTCTGTACAAATAGCTTTATGGTACAATTGTCATGCTCTGGACTTGTTCAAATATCGATCTGGCAGAAAAAAAATGAGCTTGGCGGATAACTAATTTACAGCTAAATACAGCTTTCTATACAAAAAGAAATTTAATCAAGGTGACATTGGACAGGGATTGTTACAAATTTAGTATAAAAAAAAACAAAAAAACAATAATGGTTTAACTTAATAAAAAAAAAACAAAAAAAAACAATCAATTTTATAATGAAGACTAGTATGGTAATAATTCCAAAAGCAAAAACATATTAAAAAATAACAAAATAATAACATCAATCATTACATCAAAAAACTATTAATAAAATGTTATTTATTAATAATAAATTATTACAATATTAATATATTATATGTTTATATTATTATAATAATAATAACAATAAATATCATATTCAGCAAATTCAACAATAACATATAAACAAAAATATTATTAATGATAATATTGTAATAATTTATAATAATATCCACCAAGCTTAAAAATTCTCTACATATAGTCTATCTATAACATCATCTCTCATATTTCAGATGAAATTCACTTATCACATCTGTAATACTGCGCATTTGTCAATGAGATTGGGATGAATATCATTATATGAGATGATGTCATGTACCACCTCACTGGATTTAAAATGAAGTCACAGTTGAGTGGCTCCACTAACAACATGCGCAAGAAAGATCAATATCTCATCTTAAGCTATATCTGAATGGCTAGCCTACACAACGGAGGAGAACAGCTAAACCAGGGTATCTAATTACCAATGATAACAAAAGAACTTCATTATCCTACCAACCAACAATTTAAATATCAAAATTTTCAATGAGATTATAATTACAGAAAAATCTTCCGACATGCATTTCTGTTCAATAGGTTTCTATAGCATTTTGCTGTTAATCCAATATTTGTTTAAACCTGAAATACAATCTTCTGTAAACCTGACAGACCATAAAAGACACACACACAGGTAGTCTACTGGAGCCATCATTGTAGGAAATTTATCACACAAGTCCAAATAGCCCTGGTCAGCCATTTACACAATGTATTGTAGCTCAGTTGCAGCATCTTCAACAAGGTGAAGGCGGCAACTTAACGGAAGAAGTCCTACAGAAATTTAGCAAAAAACAGAATTTGACTCAATCAAAAGATCAATAGTCTTAATTGGGACTGAATACTATTATTTCTGGTCATTTAGTGTGCCACAATGGATCCTCCATTCGTAATGAAGGTTCCTCCCTGGGCCCTTACAGTACTGTATATTTCACAGATGGTTATTTCAAAGGTCAAGGCATTTATACAAAATATCATAATGTACCGTACTACTTAATAAATACAGTTTATCTGCAGTTTTTAAAGATTGGTTGCAGTTTTCACAGAGATACAAAATACCTGTATCAAATCGATAAAAATATAGGCGATAGTTTATTTTAGTGTTTACATCTCAACATGCAGTTGAACTAGAGCAAAGGAAAGCTAAAAATGGGCGACTCTGTTAAAAACTTGAGAGCAGGGTTTAAATTTCCTAAAAGCACTGACAGCATTGATCTTGATATGGGCATGCACAGTTTAGACTATGAAATTGATTATTTCTATAGAAAGGGCCCTCTATTGCACTCTGGTAAATGCCAGGCTTGACAGCAAACTTACGCTGTCAAATTGCCTAACCCAGCCAGGGAAAACGAATTTGTCAGTATCACATCATAAATTACTAAAAAAAATGTAAGATTTGCAACGCAATTACTAAAGTGAATGGCAACAAGAGATTTATATAACAATAGTGTGCATACAATTTTTTTATATAAAAATATTTACTGTATATATGTAGTAATTATCACATGTACCAGTATTCCAATGATTAGGCCTACCATGTAATCTTTAATTTTTTTATTTATGTATTTCCCAGTTCTCAGGCCAAAAAACCCTTACAACAATGTTTTAAGTTGCTGCCTCATTTTCATATTTAATTTCATTACCTCCACAAACAGTAAATCATAAATGAAACAAGCGAAGTGGGCAGTAAATTATTATACCTTACTTCTTTGTACTATTATTAGTCACAACTAAATTCAGCAGACACCAAATAGTAATGAGAGTAAACATTTCACCTGATCCCCATTACTGAGCTGAGTCAGTATTAATGATAATAATCTTTACCTAAACTTCTAAAAAAAAATAAGACCAGGTCTAGGTTCTTGGTGGTAGGCAGCTACCTCATCAGTGACTTCTAAATGTACTACATACTAGGCCTAGCTAGTTAGCCTGGATAGTCTAGCTAGGCGGGTGACGATCAGACCCTATAAGGCCCAGAACAATCAGGCCCATTTCCAGAGAATTGGGCCCACCCCGGGCCCTAGCTAGACGATCGGGTCAACCTAGTGTGGACTAGGCTAGCCTATATTCATTCTGATTCATTATTGCGTTCTAAATTCATGTAACATACAGGTATTATAAAGAATCGTAATTAAAATGATCATTATTTATTTACTTCGGGATCAAACATCAACAAATACAAACAACATTCATTATTGGTTGAAATGACCGTCTGTAATTCAGCTAGGCTAGCATACTTTAGGCATAGGCTAGGGCCTGCAGTAGGCAGTCTTCTCAACACCCTGAATAAAAATCAAGTCAGAATAAAAATATTTACATTGCACTTTAATGTAACTATGAATTATTAAATGTATAGTATATGAAGAATGAAGCACTAATTGTCCTCTTATAAAAACATAAACAGGTTAATCAAAAACAAACCAGAATTCTATGACCCTAAAATGTCAAAAATCCTAGGCCTAAGCTTCCATCCCCGTGTACAGTACTGTTTGAGAAAAATAACGGGGACGAAAGCGTCGTCTCGCCTGACGTGACTCGCCAAAATGTATATAAATGGGGCGGTTACAGCGTAGACCAGCAATCACATCACTTCATGTACAGTAAAAATCCACTGATTTGCAACGTCAAAAAATCATGAAAACGCACTAAAAATAAATATGCTTATTTAAAACATGATTTCGGTGTTGGCACTTGGAAAATAATGCAAAAAAGACATCTAAATGATACTTACTAGTACCAACAACTGCCTTTAGCGACATGATTCTAGGCTGGGATGGGCATACCGTTATGTTTACTCATAAACAGGGCGTTCTGTACACAGCAGTCCAAAGGGCGCGTACAACAGTGAATCTAAATACGTACGAGGTTGGTGATGTGTCGTGATTAAGGGAAATAAAATACTACCTGCACAAAGTAACCTCTAAATCTTGTATAAATAAGAATATATTCTTATTTAGTAGCCTAGGTAATTCATCAACATGTGCTAACAATAAGAATCAAATATGTTTTAAAGATGTATTGTCCCATGCTATGTCAAAAACTCATAAAAAAAATAATTTTGAAATAAACTTGCTCATATTGCAATAGCATACAAATTATTAACTCGTGCATAAAAATTATTGAATTTAAAAAATGTGTACCCTGATATTTAAACCAAAAAATTATACTGTAAAGATAATAAAACACCAGTGACTGGAAGTGTTTCTATCATTTTTCGCTGTAAACTGCCATGGGTAGACATTTTTTAAATACACTAATTTTTATGTTCAAGTTGATAACTTTTATGTTACTTCAAAATGGTTAAGTTAATTTCATCTTCTAAGTGTTATGCGTCTTATTGAAGGTGTTCAAAGGAGAGCCACTAAATTATACTGAATGACTGTAGTTTTGACAGTTGCTACCCGGCATGATAGACTTAATCGCTGTGATTTTTACCTCTTTCCTACCGGAGACATGTTACAGATCTCTGTAGCATGGCTAAAATTTATCCTCCTTCATTTGAATCCAACAATTTATTTTTCTCCTTCAACACTTCTACATATAGTTCATCTATTCCTTCTCTTATTAAGTCTATTAGTAAAACTAATCATTATTCCATACTCTTATTTCAATCGCACTGTTCTTCTCTTCAATACTCTTCCTGATTCAGCCTATCATCTGTATCCTTATCTGATTTCAAAAAATCTGTTTTGAAGTACTCCAACTCTAAACTGCCCACTTTCGATCCTTTAAATGTTTGTTCCTGGTTATTTTCTTGAAGATGCTCCATTTGTCGATGTTAATTTTTTTTTTATTGCTTTCCATTGATATAGTGTATTTTATACTTTATTAAATTATTAGCCTGAGTGTAGTTTTTTTTTTATCTTAATTTATTTGCTTTTTGTTATTTTATGTTCCTTTTTACTTATGTGTATTATTTAAGGTTAGCAGCTCGCAATATATATTGCAATATTATATATATATATATATATATATATATGCTGTATATATATACATATATACAGTACAATATATATATAAAACTATATATATAGAGAGAGAGAGAGCGCATGATGTAATCCATGTGTGTTCCTTAGATACCTAACTCAATGAAAAAGACGGTAAGATGTCAACGGCTTGGTAGACTTTTGAGCACAAATTTTATTCTAAACATGAATATTTCAACCCGTCCTCAATTCTTCTTCAACATGTGTTTGGCCAGAGCATTAATACTTGCTTCCTACGGCCGGGCCTGCTGTTGAATAAAAACAATGTGCTTTAATTCTTGCAGATACCAGAGATTTGTAATTTCCATTAATACACTAGTTTTGTTCAAGGTGCATTCATGAAGTTAAACTGCTGATTAGAAAAGAGACCAGATTATTGATGCTGTACTATGCTTGTGCTGTGTGTTTGCAGTAAATTATTTTCAATGAAAAATATTAACTGCAGTAATTCTGTCAAACTAAGAAATCAAAAACTTCAGTCAAATGTTAAAAACATGAACAATTTGTTTTTATTTGATCACAAAGAGATCTAATTTACAGTGTTGGCAAAAACAGGACAACTTAAAGACTGAATCTCTAAATAAAAGGGAACTATTATGTAAATTAAGTAGGCCTACCTAAAGATTTAATGGTTCGTATAGGCTGGAACATGGTACCAAACTGCCAATTCTAAAACATGTAACTACACCATTTCTGAAATTCCATTTTTTACATACGATCTGTGAACCATCCTGACAAGAAATTGGACAGATATCAAGACAAAACATTTAATTAAGCAATACAGTACCAAGAAAAGCTTCAATACGGGGGTAGTCACAAAAAAAAAAAATCTGTTTTAGGAACAAGTATAAATTGAGCCAAAAGGATTAACAACTAAAACCAAGAAACATTAGAAGATCATCAGAAATGAAAAATCTTTAATAAAGTAATATTAATAAACTCTGATAAAACACATCTCTTACAGAAATTGAAAATAATAATTAATCATTTATTGAAATTAATACCAATGCATGAGTTTTCACTTTATTCAATGGGTAAATTATATCAAAATTAACATATATAATATTATAAATTACAACATGGTTTGAAGTTTAGTAGTGAATTCTACTTCCCAAGGTGTTGTATGATTAGGACCACTTTCTGATGCAAAGCAAAAGGAAGTAGTCCCAATCACTTAACAACAGGGGAAGTATAATTCACTGCTTTACTGAAATAAAACCATGTTGTATTTGTTTTACTAAACCTTATAAATATTAAGCAGCAAACCGTCCGTCTACATTAGCCATTTCGAACTGCGAGGGCAAAATTATGCAGTCTGCATATGTTTCACATAGGCAGTGGTGCGGTAGTCTCCCCATGTACAAATAAATTTGGCACATGCAGTGAAGTAGTAGAGGCTGCCGCATCACTTACCAGGTGGACCAATAAAGTGTTGTTGAATGCCTAATTAATATTTATGAGGTATAATAAATATGCATATCCATCACAACAATACAGTAATCACTCATTTAGTATTAACAATATTTACAGTCTTAAAAATAGATATTATGTTGGAGAAAATTTGTAAAATTATATTTACCAGAAATTGTTTGAAGATTTAAAGTTGTGCAGATTAACAATATGTTGGATTTTACATGTAATATAAATGACATTTTCAAGCTACAGTACTATGTTATATTATTATGTGTTCTGACTGAATTCTTAAACAGAAGTTGGAAACAAAAATGTATATATGTCGACCATCATTACAATACAATAAAGTAAAATACTCAGAAACCATCAGAATTATTTGTTAAAAATTTAAGAAATTAAATGCAATTCTTCTTCTCCCATCTTCCAACCAAACCCACCCCCATCCCTTGAAAAGAATAGACTTTCATTATTACACCAACATTACAAAATACAGTCCCATGTTGTCTGCACTACACTTGAAACAGTCCTAATGTTCATGTACAGGTCCTACATATTTACATAATGAAAGCTTGCCTGCATTTCTAACTTGTAATGCTGATGAAAATGTAAGCATCCTGAGCTGTACAACTGGTGACTGACTGTAAAGTAGTGCAGAGCCAGCAATTTTTTGAGCCAGCTAAGTCTTATTCTATACTGAACCATACAGTAACCAATAACATGTACATACGGCATTCTGTTTTACTTTGCATAAATATGAACAACAGAAGTTCAGCATGTGGTATACATTATAACACCACTTGTAAAAGGTTGTGGTGGCTATTATTTCACAAAATGAAGTTTAATTATCTGACTTTAACAACTCTCAATCCAAAAAAAATATATAGTATAACAGTATAAGTACATGGAAGTTGTGAACTTCCATGAATAATTACTAGCTTTCATCATTTGTATGAATAAGTTTGTGATCCAACATTTTATGCGACGTATTAATAACTCATAAAAACATCACATAATTACAAAATGCAATTTGAAATGTCATTTCATAAAGTAAAATTCCAACAAGGCAGATTTCAAGAAAGTTTTTCTCCAAAATTGAGATGGAATTTTTAAAAACATAACCTGGATATCCCTTCAATACATCTGACGCAGGCTTCAATAGAATCTCATAAAGATGCATGAGAGTGCTCATCACCTGTCTTGACTACTGCTTCGTTTTCGATCTGCACTCCTACTTCGATCCCTCTTGTGCTTCTTACTCTTTTTGTGTTTTTTTCTCTCGCGGCTTTCACTTCTGTCTTTCTTACTCTTTTCTTTCTTTCTGCTTTCTTCTCTTCGATCTCCACTCCTACTTCGATTCTGCCTTTTAAATTCTTTCTCCTGTCTAGCTCTTTCACGATTAAGATCATCTGAAAAATCATGCTTGCGAGACTCGTTGTTTGATCGGTGTGGACTACGGTGACGTTCCCGGCTCCGACTTCTTCTCCGTTGATATTCCTTATTGCGGTATCTTTCCCGACTTCTACTTCTGCGGACATGATCTCGACTATGGCTTCTCCGTCTTCTAACCGGACTCCTACTACGTTTTCGGTCCCTGCTGCGGCTTCTAACTCTATCGCGGCTGTAACTTCCCCGTTTGTCACGACTATTACTTCTTCTTCTCTCTGAGCTTCTCGGTCGTTGGATATCAGGTGAAGCTCTGGAATGAAGAGAGAATGTAATTAAATGTCTAGTTTTTTTAAAATATGTAATTAATGAACAAAAAAGAATGAATCAATTAATCAATCACTCAAAAGTAATTAGTGTTATCTGTCATCATGGTCACAGTAACTGTTGCTCTATTCAGTGAAAATAAGAGAAAAAAAAGTCCAACAGGAAACTGTTCCCAATTACAAGAAGATTGTGGCAAGTTATATCTTTGCCTTTACAATATTTTTCTGCACTACTGACTGCAGATTGACAAAAAAACCAGTTCACAATGTCAAGGAAAATTTAAGGTCAGAAGTTCCAGTTACCAAGTTGGGGATTCCAATTAAATGTAATTTTTCAGGGTACTGCATCATATACTATTAAATTAAAATTTGTTATTGAGTCCAACTTCCATGAGTGATCTACATATAATAATTTAATCAATATTGACTTTATTGAACTTGGAACAGTTTACTAACTTTACTTCTAATTAAAAACTGCACTTTTAACAACCACATACCTGAAGCGACGGTCTCTTCTCTCGATCTCTTTATTATCTACATTGTTCTCATCCTCATGGTCTTCTACGGCTTTCTGTATATTGCGTGGTGGCATCCGGTTTTCAATTTCCTGGCAAAAAGATTATCAAGAAATTCTAATTTGATATATAGTTGCTACCATACTTAACAACAATGTATAAGGCAGGTTGCAACAACTTAGTTCATAATTAATTCCAGAAAAACAAAAAATATCAGAATTACTCAGAAAACAATCAAATGACCATAAAAGGAAAATTATTGATTCGTTTAACTTAAATTATATATTTTATGCAAATATAAACAAGTAAGCCTAAGTCAGTTGGTTATTAACACAAGCTATGAAATTTAGTTAGCTTAATTTCTTTTCTTTTTTTTATGAATTTTTCACAATTTGAACTATTTTATTTTTCAAGTAATAACTGTAAAAAGTTTTATAATTTTGAATTTCATGAGGGGCTAAAATTAAACATAGCATCGGGGTAACCCTTTATTCTTCCGAAAGATGCAATGAGTTCTTTAAAGTGCACACAAGCCAGATGTGTATACTGGGCCTCCATTTGAAGTCCTTATCCAAAAATAATAATAATAATCCTGCATTTATATGGCGCCTTAAGTTGTCACAATCTTGAGGCACTTAACAACAACATCGAGAAGAAATTAAACCATAAACAAGAAATTAAACCATAAACAAATGTACAAGTGTACCGTAATTATCTATCCAATATTTTTGGCTTTTAGTTTAGTTTAATTTAATTTAATAATAAGATTGATGATTATTAATAATTATTACAATAGTTTGGTGTTAATTGCAACGATTTATTCAACTCGGCCCACACATTGTGGCTTTCATAGCGTGTTGCTTTCTAATCATTTCATAGCCTGTTACTTTTCTTTCCATCCCAAAGCATTTCTGCCAACTGAACCCTGGAAGAAGAAAGGCTTGAACCAGCGCTGATGGTAAGGCTGTACTCAGTGGCACCCTTAACTTACTGCTCGGTCACTCCACCTGCCACAACTCGCTGAACTAGTAAGTGAAATAAAATTAGTTTATTACTGCGAATTGAGAATTTTCAATAGATTGTTTTATCTTACCTTCATGATTGGAACTGGAATGCGAGGAAACAAAGTGGAGAACCATTCTTGCTTGGTAAGCAAACAACGCAGCATTTCTCCTATCGTCATTGGCGCCCCAGTACCTGCCTTTGGGTCAATCTCCTGGAAAATAAAATCAATACCCCTTCATCCAATAGATACCAATGCTTTGATAAATAACCAATAAAATAACATTTTTAATTAATATGCAATTATTAACAACCAATACACCATATGTAATATACCAATGCTTTGATAACTCAATAAATTAATTAAAATTAATACTTAATTAAATTCATTGATAATCAATACCAAATTAGATACCAATGGTTTAAAAAACAATGATTAAAAAAATGTATTCATTAATGCCATACAGGTTCTATTTCAGTAGACATAAATCCGAAGCCAGCACAAAAAATAACATGGCTATAAAAGTGCATTTAAAAAATAGTAAACAAGATGTAAAATTAAGCTAAATTAACAGCTAAATTTTGTCAGTACATGTTAATGTTCAGTAGTTTCAAAAAGCAATTCGAGGCTATAGTTACCATTGAAGGCACTTCAGAAATACAAGAAAAGAAAAAAATACCATTACTTTGTAAAACATATCAAAAAGCATTGGTAACTGATATTTATGGAGGAACAACATATATTTGCAGGAATAAAAATAAACAGATTGGTAGGAAGCAAATGCCACCTTTTAAAAGATAATATAGTTATTAAATATGGGAATGTCACTGTGATACTGTGGTTCTTGAGAGCTGCAAATCCAATTAAAAAAAAACTTCTCATAATGAAGTAGCCTTGATACTGATGTGCAAAAAAACCCAATGACAGAACACTTTACACCCGTCCCCAGCCCTTCAACCCCATAATTGATTGTAAAGAATGTAATGAGTGAGTGGCCTATCTGTTTTATCTTAACCTCAGAGAGCGAGGAGGCCTCCGTTTCATCATGTATCGTACACTTGTCGATCTCCGAGGCTTCCAACATTGCATACCTACAAATTTACGAGACAAGAGCAATTAGTGCTAGACTTTAAACCTTGTATGTTTCGCATACAAAATAGTGTAACATAGAATGTCCCGCCATAGCATCCATAACATTAGCACAGCAACACTGGACACCAATTAATTAAACATGAAAAATGTAGATGCTGCCCTTTCAGAAACCAATGATGCACATAATCTATAATACATGCTTTAGATATAAAATAATTTTTTGACAATAGTTACAAAATGAATTAAATTTAATATGGTAATTTTGACTTCCTACATACAGCTGTCTATTCAGGTTTTTTAACGTTATATAATTGAAGTATTTCAATTCTTGGGAAATTGAGATGAGGGTAAAGCTATTTTCAAAAAGACCACTTCAATTTGTTTTCATCTACAGTATTTAATTACCACTTTTAAAAAAATACACATCCATATATAAACAATTAAAATGGCCACAGCTCACTAAAACAAATTCAAAACTAAATTTATCAGTAAATCATCTTATTGTTTATGCTACCTACTGGAAGAAATTACATATTTAAGAATAATGTAATTAATGTCAGTCATATAACCGATGCACCTTTGTTTTTCAAAGTGTGCCACTGATGTAAAAGTTTTAAGTTCAAATAAGTATTACTGTATTATTATTATTATTATTATTATTATTATTATTATAACAACATATAATATAGATTTTAAAGAGTATAGAGAGAAAGATAGAAGATGGAACGGTACTCACCATACATTTGATGCTGTAATGCTGGCCCGGAATAGTTCAAATATAATGAGGGGTAGCCTCAGGTTGTATAAGTACAATGAGGGGTAACTTTGCGGATGTTTTAAATGTATTAATGGGACAGACACAGGTTGTTCACATATAACAAAGGGTAGGTTTAGATTTAACTAAAAGTAGCTGCAGATATTTTTACCAAATAAAATGATGGGGTGTGGGACTATTGTACAAAAAAAAATATTGGAATATATTTATTATTAAATCTAAAAAAAAAATTTCAAAATCCCTCACACTAGAGCCTTGATATAATATATGATGGTAATTAGATAAATTTACTGTCGCAATGTTAATTCACTTAATCAATTATCGATGTAATTGTAAAGATGTCATAATAATAGTTTATATTATGGGGGGGGGAGAAATGAGAAAAATCCATTGATTGATTGAATGAAAAATGATGTACAGTGTATGTGCCATTATTACACTACTGTACTACTAATTTACGCACCAATATAGAAAATATCATTTTATATCTCAAATTGTATTTTAAGGTGTCTTGTATATATTTACATCAGCACGTTATTGGTGTCATATAAAATGTATATCATCAATATGAATTAAAACTAGATGTTTTCATTTAATCCACTTGTTCTATATTTACTACCAATTATAGGTAGTTCACTAGTAATAAAGTATGCGAGAGCAAAGCTATCATTTGTAACCACTTACCTCTTCATCATTTAAATAAGGTTCAAACCAGTCAAATAGATCAGCAGGAGGTGCAGTGTATCTGTAAGACAGTACGGATATATTCTAATCATTTTATCAAATCAAAAATTTCAATTAGCACTTACTATCACCAATTATTTTAGCACAGTGTAGCACATCAATGAGACTTGCCACCCCAAAAACTAGCATCAGTGACCAAAAAATGAAAATTGAATTTTTGATATATTTTTCTCTTCCACATTTTAGGCTTTAAAATGAATCATATACTGAAATCGACATACTATTCAGGGGCGGATCCAGAGAGGTCCAAAAGGGGGGGGGGGCCGAAATTTGGGCGATCAAGACAACAATGTCCTACGGGGTCCGGGGGCATTCCCCCGTGAAATTTTTGTGTTCTAGACGCCGGAAAATAACATTTGAGGCGTTGTGGGCTATCATTTTTTTCTTTTCTTTCTTTTTTTCTTTTTTTATTTACCTCCCAAAAGGAGGGGGGCGGGAGCCAGGCCAGCACCCCCCCAAATCAGCCCCTGCTATTAACCAAGTTTTGAGTGAAAGTATTATGGCTTTACTGTACTAAATCATACAATACTGTCCCATTCTTAAAGTATGATAATTACTCAATTAACAATCATTAGCGACAGTACGCATTTATACAGTGTCTTTATGTGCTATTCTAATATGTGGAGTACTCGAAAAGTAGAAACAAAGAGAAAAAATGGTATACAAAGAGGAAAAGGAAAAAAATATAAGTCGAGGATTGGATTGGATTTGAAAACCTAGACTTGAAAAAGGCTGGACTATGTGTGGAGGGAAGGGAATAATGTGTCCATAGATGAGGGGTAAATGTCTCAAATCATTCTTTTAATTACTTAAATCTAGCAGTGGATATCACAAAGCCTACTAACTCAACCAATTAGCTAAATGTATCAAGCAACCAAAATTGAACTCCCTGGATACTAAAGACCATAATAATAAAGTATAACACTTGAATTTACCGTATATACATAAAGCCCAGCCCACGAATGAAGGGGGAATCTGTGTGTGTCAACAGTCCATTCACTTGCTTACGAGTCAGTTTCAATGTGTACAGCTTAAATAGAAGGCAGTAGGCTGAGGAGACAATACCACCACAACCAACACCTCGTACCTGTAAAATAAGATTAAGACTAAAAGATGAGATTATAAGTGAAGGAGGTGAGGAAGAAACTCTGGTATCCAAACCCTCCACTTCCATTCCCTAGAACTGTGGATATCCTCAAAGACACTTAAAATGTATTTTATATGGTTTTTCAAAATGGAAAACCATGATCTTGACAAAGTCAAAACAGCTTAGTTTTTTTTCTGTTACAGTATTGTGTCAAGTACTTGTTGTTTATTGTATACATATTGGTTTGGCACACTATATAATGAAATATATGCCAAGTTATACTGTAAAAAGAAAACATTTTTCATTGAGTAAAAACATGCAATCAATCAATCAATCAATCACTCTATTTACTTGAAGTTCCTAACAAGTGCCAGAACCGAAGAAGCATAAAAAATGAAGTTAAAACCACAGATCAAAACAGAATTATTATTGTAAATTCAGCTACTTACCCCACCACACATACCAACTTGTCCAGCTGTCTGTCTACTCCCCCTCTCCCATGGTTCAAGATGGTCAACCTGAGTAGATAACAATAATAAATTCACATTAGATTCTAGCCTTATTACAAAAAGCCTACAGTTTCATTCATAGATAAATCTGTAATCCTTTGAGTGTCTGTATTCAACAAATTATCTATTTTTCTTGTTTGGATATAATATAGGATGAGAAATTTAAGAAGACTGAACACCTGTTGTTCACTCCTATGACCAGCAATATTTTGATTATGTTACTGTACCATACCTGCCAACATTCGAATATCAAATATAGGGACGCTATTCATTGGTGCCACGCCCCCACCCCAAACAATTTGTAAGATGGTAATTATATCCTAATTCCTGTACAGTTGCTTTAAATAAAAAACAAGAGTTACCTAATTTCAAATGTACTGTTTATTTACCTCAAGACTAACACAAATATTTAAGTTACATTTTAATCAGTAGGCCTAAAGACTTTACCATGAAGGGCACGGCATGTTGCTTGTTTCGCTGATCTCATAATTATTTAATTCACAGTGTAAAGACTCACATGTTCCACAGCTGCAGCTAAAAATAGACAATACAGCGGTTTGTCCCTAAAGAGACCCGCCCAGTTGGCTGATCAGATCGTTAATTCACAGCGTGAAGACTCGCGTGTTCCACAGAGATTCACTGCTAAAAATAACTCTTTACATCATGCAAGAAAACAAGTTTAGGCAAGGGCTGGCCTAGCGCGAGGTAAGACCAAGATATGGCCTAGCTAGCTAGGCACCTAGGCCTAAGAAAACTACAATTAAGGTGTTCTCTTACGTTGATGCTGGGGTAAAGACTGATTTTTTTTCGCTGGAATATTGTTTTTGATAGGCTATTGTATTGCAATTGTTGAAATGCAACTGCCACATTGCAAATTTATCATCATTTTCATTCTGTTCATGCACAAGGGAATCTCCGGGTATACTGTAATACCACCCCCCAAAATCGGGCCAATTTCGCGTTCATGGGGGAGGTGGGATTATACTTGGGGAACTACAGACTAATATTCCCTTCATCACACTGGCAAGTAGGCCTAGTTGATACTTCTTACAATTTTTTTTTTTTTTTTTTTAATTCTAAAAATAGGGAGTCCCGATATTTTTGTGTTTTTGACATCGGAAATCGGGACAATCATGATTAAATTGGGACGGTTGGCAGGTCTGCTGTACTCTTGTTTCATATTTTGAGTCTCAGTAAGAAATACATTTTTTTAAAGATAGTATTGCAATGTAATATTTATTTTCCCCAAATATTTGGGAACGTACTGAGTATTCAGTATAATAACACGTCCGGAACTGTAGGGCAAAACTTCACTCCTATGATATTTTCCTGACACAGACACAAATCGAAAGTAATATTTACTTTTTTTCAATGTTAAAAAGAAGAAATTAAATAAAACAAATGACCATGCCATTGAAAAAAAAATACATTTAAAACCAAAAACATCCAAAGTATAACTGTGAATCAAACATGGAAAGCAGAGTATACCCTTCAAGATCAAAACTTACATGTTTTTATAATAATAATAATGTATGGCTAATATATAACCTCACAAAAAATAAACTCTACCAACCTTATAATATATCTCATCAATAACTTCATGATAAGTTTTGAGTTTGATTAATCCATTCTTGAAATAGGGAGATGATTGTATATTAGTAAGCACAAGACTATTAAGATTCATGGTGGCTTCATTACCCCAGAATGTCAATGTGTTCCCCTTCTTTGACATCTTGGTAAAGCACTGGAAAACAAAAGGACAATTCAATTAACAGAAAAGGTCTGCAATCCAATTACGATATACTGTATCCTTGGTTCTCAATAAACAGGCCGCAGACCAAATCTTGAAATCTTGAAATAATAGCGAAGTTTCTTTTTTGGTAGCAATAATAATTGAGGATTTCTATTTCAATTTTCCTAGGCTGTGTGAGCCATCTTTTAATGATGTTCGCATACAAAGTTAAAAGTGTTACAGACATGCCTCAAAAGATCACTTTCAAAATGCTTAATAGTACTGGGTATATCAAGAGGAATATAGCAAATGCATGAAATACCATCAGATTCGTCCGTGAACCTATTTGGCCATGATGTATTTAACACCCAAAAATCTGGAAACCAAACAAGTTTTGTTTGTCTTATACAATATGCTTACATCTTAAATAAATATGGTAGGATTAATTGTATATCAGTTACCAGCTGCGATATTTTTAAATTGTTAAATTTGGGATGATGCTCCTTTATTGTATGTTATGCCTGGCCTGGTCTACCATCATTGTCGAAGTGACACAAATAAAACATTTTGTTTTGCCTTTCCATGGTCTTTATTAATATTATCAACACACATATTTATTATGTTATAATCAGTAATTAATACTACAGATAGGATATTTAATAGTCTTTCATTGAATCAAATTGACTGAAAACATGCAATACAAAATGCATTCCATACATCGTGGCCGAAACAGTCCTACCCCAACATTTCTCGGCTCGGGTGGGGGCGCAATTTTTAGCCCGAGCGAGGGGGGGGGGGGTTGATGCTTTAAATAAAAAACAAGAGTTACCTAATTTCAAATGTACTGTTTATTTACCTCAAGACTAACACAAATATTTAAGTTACATTTTAATCAGTAGGCCTAAAGACTTTACCATGAAGGGCACGGCATGTTGCTTGTTTCGCTGATCTCATAATTATTTAATTCACAGTGTAAAGACTCACATGTTCCACAGCTGCAGCTAAAAATAGACAATACAGCAGTTTGTCCCTAAAGAGACCCGCCCAGTTGGCTGATCAGATCGTTAATTCACAGCGTGAAGACTCGCGTGTTCCACAGAGATTCACTGCTAAAAATAACTCTTTACATCATGCAAGAAAACAAGTTTAGGCAAGGGCTGGCCTAGCGCGATGTAAGACCAAGATATGGCCTAGCTAGCTAGGCACCTAGGCCTAAGAAAACTACAATTAAGGTGTTCTCTTACTTTGATGCTCGAGTAAAGACTGATTTTTTTCGCTGGAATATTGTTTTTGATAGGCTATTGTATTGCAATTGTTGAAATGCAACTGCCACATCGCAAAATTATCATCATTTTCGTTCTGTTCATGCACAAGGGAATCTCCGGGTATACTGTAATACCACCCCCCAAAATCGGGCCAATTTCACGTTCATGGGGGAGGTGGGATTATACTTGGGGAACTACAGACTAATATTCCCTTCATCACACTGGCAAGTAGGCCTACAGTAGTTGATACTTCTTACAATTTTTTTTTTTTTATATTCTAAAAATAGGGAGTCCCGATATTTTTGTGTTTTTGACATCAAGTACATTTTTTTAAAGATAGTATTGCAATGTAATATTTATTTTCCCCAAATATTTGGGAACGTACTGAGTATTCAGTATAATAACACGTCCGGAACTGTAGGGCAAACCTTCACTCCTATGATATTCTCCTGACACAGACACAAATCGAAATGTAATATTTACTTTTTTTCAATGTTAAAAAGAAGAAATTAAATAAAACAAATGACCATGCCATTGAAAAAAAATACATTTAAAACCAAAAACATCCAAAGTATAACTGTGAATCAAACATGGAAAGCAGAGTATACCCTTCAAGATCAAAACTTACATGTTTTTATAATAATAATAATGTATGGCCAATATATAACCTCACAAAAAATAAACTCTACCAACCTTATAATATATCTCATCAATAACTTCATGATAAGTTTTGAGTTTGATTAATCCATTCTTGAAATAGGGAGATGATTGTATATTAGTAAGCACAAGACTATTAAGATTCATGGTGGCTTCATTACCCCAGAATGTCAATGTGTTCCCCTTCTTTGACATCTTGGTAAAGCACTGGAAAACAAAAGGATAATTCAATTAACAGAAAAGGTCTGCAATCCAATTACGATATACTGTATCCTTGGTTCTCAATAAACAGGCCGCAGACCAAATCTTGCCTTGAAATAATAGCGAAGTTTCTTTTTTGGTAGCAATAATAATTGAGGATTTCTATTTCAATTTTCCTAGGCTGTGTGAGCCATCTTTTAATGATGTTCGCATACAAAGTTAAAAGGATTTCCAAGTGTTACAGACATGCCTCAAAAGATCACTTTCAAAATGCTTAATAGTACTGGGTATATCAAGAGGAATATAGCAAATGCATGAAATACCATCAGATTCGTCCGTGAACCTATTTGGCCATGATGTATTTAACACCCAAAAATCTGGAAACCAAACAAGTTTTGTTTGTCTTATACAATATGCTTACATCTTAAATAAATATGGTAGGATTAATTGTATATCAGTTACCAGCTGCGATATTTTTAAATTGTTAAATTTGGGATGATGCTCCTTTATTGTATGTTATGCCTGGCCTGGTCTACCATCATTGTCGAAGTGACACAAATAAAACATTTTGTTTTGCCTTTCCATGGTCTTTATTAATATTATCAACACACATATTTATTATGTTATAATCAGTAATTAATACTACAGATAGGATATTTAATAGTCTTTCATTGAATCAAATTGACTGAAAACATGCAATACAAAATGCATTCCATACATCGTGGCCGAAACAGTCCTACCCCAACATTTCTCGGCTCGGGTGGGGGCGCAATTTTTAGCCCGAGCGAGGGGGGGGGGGGTTGAAATGTCTTAAAATTGGATCTTGATGAGTAGGATCAGAAACTATCAAACGCTCAATATCGTGTTTGCCTACCTCTCTTAACTACTACATAGAGAAAACAACCGTTTCGGTCAAGCTGGGGCCTACACAGCTAGCCCTACACAATAATACAACAGAGGCTAAGCAAGCTAGGCAGACCGCAGGCCTAGCCTCCTGTCCTACCACCAACCTAGCTAGACCTTGGCCTAAGCCTAGGCATAGCCCTATCCTTGTTCGGCAAACAAGTTGTAACCGTGATCGAATCAACAAAGATTTTTGTGAACTACACAAATATAATCATTCATAATAATACTCTGAATACTATAGTATTCAACTTGTATAATAATGTACGTATATACCTTATTTAATCTTCAAAATTAAAGAATGTAAATAAGCGAAATCCCACCGTTAAACGACAATTACTGTACAGTTTTCATCATGGCGGCGGCCTCGTCAGTTTCGATTCGCGGACGTATGGTTGCCAGAAAACTAGAAAATTTATATTAATAATTTTCCCCTCATAAACTCGGTAATACGTAGTACTGTATGTAGTACTGTAGTAGGCTACTGTATACTTTGTGTTACTCTTTGTAGATGAAGTGATTGGAATTAAATAAACGAATGAATAAATAAATATACTCTAATAAAAAAAAAAAATAGAACAAACAAACAGAAGTAGGCCTAAAATGACAAGTGGATTAATTTAGAAAACGATAGGCTTGTCAAACATAATGCTAATAATATTAATAATAATAATAATAATAATAATAATAATAATAATAATAATAGTAATTAATAATAATAATAATAATAATAATAATTACTATTAGTATTATTATCATTGTTGTTATTATTATTATTATTATTATTATTATTATTATTATTATTATTATTATTATTATTATTATTATTATTATTATTATTATTATTATTTGTAGTTGACACTAATCAGGTTTAGTTGTCAATTAATAATGATAATGATAATAATGATAGCCTACTGAAAAACCGAAAGGTCCACTGATTAATCTCAGATAAGAAAGTATAATACATACTCCAAGTATTGAAATACACGCCATCGTGTTGGGATTCAATATTTCGACATTCCTGATGATGACATAATTAATGCCGAAATATTGAATCCCAACACGATGGCGTGTATTTCAATACTTGGAGTATGTATTATACTTTCTGATAGCCTACTGGTAATGATAAATAATTAATAGGTTACATAACAAGTTCAACAACAGTATCATTAGGTTACATTCATTGTTAATCCTAAGTTAAGTTCCCATGTGTTATAGGCCCATTGAAGGTAAATCAAGCACACCGACATTCACTCAACAGCTTAGCATTAGCGCTGTACTGTAACAGATGAACAGTGTGCACAGTCCTTCTAAATGAACTTACCTTTGTATTTGTACTGTATGGAGAACCATACAATCGTTATGTATTTCTTATTAATTATATAAGTCGTTTATAAATAATGTGTTTACTGTTATTGAACGAGATTGGAAAAGAATAAAAAGAAAAAAAAAAAAAAATGTTGATTCCATTTCACAAACCACCGCTTCAACAGGTTGATTATAATACTTTAGGCTAAATTAAGGTACGAACTGAAATGTTATCACAATGACAGAAACTATACAAGTTAATTTTGTTTATTTTTAATGATAGACCTAATATATTTTTTATATTGGGTCTATATTAGTAACAAAAATTGAAAAGTAGTGAAAAGCCATCTTAAATTTCAACGTCATTCGTTCATTTTCAGGAATAATTCCCGTTGATGAGCAAATAGAGTACAAAATATAGTTGTTTCATTTTCATCGAATTATGTTAATTTTATCGGTGAACTCCGTGGTTTCCATATAGGTCTAAAAGTAAATCGAATGTTATTTATACACACTATAATTAAATTATATTATATTATATTATATTATATTATATTATTCTCTTATACACATCTAGATGTGTATAAGAGACAGTCACTACTCTTGAAATGAGACTGATTACTATGTAAATAGGGGCTAGTTAACGTACTGTGCTTATTTCTTAAGTGCCAGGCTCTAAATAGCGAACCTGGTGTTGTGTCTATAAAGGAACTTAACTTGCAATGAATCTTCTTAGGAATCATCAATTGATAAAACGCACGTCACGAACTTTCACAGATTGCGTAATTCAGTAGTAATCATCATTTGATAATTTACGAAACTCCACCGTACTTAAAACAATCTATATAGCCTTTCATTCTAGGCCCTGAATCTGAATGTCAACAGCGTTGTTTTTTAATCGTACACAAATCGTCGTAAAATAAGGTTTCATTGTACGGTAGGCCTATGTAGCACATTCGCTGCGCATCTCAGTGCATGTATTGACGTCATAATAACGTACCCTATTTACACCCGCCTATACAAAACCAGGTAGTCAACTCCTGGGCTGAACAAATACGTTTTGCGATTTTACCTGAATGGCTTTGATTTTTTATTATTTTAACACAAATGTTTTATTATTGGCCTAACAACAGATCCTATACAAACAAAAATCTGTGGTCTAATAAAAAAATAAAAAAAACAACTGTTACACCAGATCAAATGAGTTTATCTGATTTTTATATATTTTTAGATTGGAATAATATGTGGTAAAATTTAACCTAAACTCGGCTTTCCCTTTCTGCATTTGTCATCATTATTATCATCATCATCATAATCATTAAGATCATCATCATCATCGTCGCCGCTAGTAAATGTTAAATAGGCCTATTAGGCTTAATAAATGCAGATCTTCTCTATACGAATTTTACAAAGATGATACCAATGTCAATGTCATATACTAAATTGATATTTCAAGACGAGTTCGCGTTACACTGTGATTTCAATTAATGGATGCACACATTAGTGTCTCTTTCAATGCTTGTTATTTTTCATAACCTAGCAATTTATGATTACAATTGCAATTGATTAATAATGATTGTGTTAGCGAGCTGAAGTTGCCTACACCTGCCGAGTGAGCCTAGCATGAAGAAGAACAAAACATTCGACGTCTGCAACGCCCTGACTCCTCATTATCACCAACTAAGGATCGATATTCTCCATGGTCTATCCAACACGCCGAAATTCAAATCATAATTTGTATCGTAAGCATGTGAAATATTCAATAACTAGCAATAAATCCACCAATGAGAGGACGGCTGACAATGGGATAGGAATCGTGTGTCGATCCCTGGTCATAGGCGGCAACGCTTGATTCGTTACTTATAACAGGCGGCGATTAAACCATTGTTTTCCATTGAATGGCGGTATAGTTAATGCAAAAAGTATACAATGTCATGATGTTTTACATAGGCCAATATAAAACATCAGTATGTTCCTATTCAAGCACTGTTGCTATTATTATTTATTTGTATACCGTACATTATATATATCATTTGAATGGATTGGCTAAGACAACATGATAAAAAGAGTTGATATAATTTGTCAGGAAAATAAAATAAATTCATAATGATTTCATAACTGATGATTCTTTGCCGAACCTTTTTTTTTTTTCATCGGTATTAGCTTTATATATGGCTAAGTATAAACACCGATACCTCCAAAGCCTGACGCTCATGGTGCGTCAGGCGCTAAGCGTGGACTTAGCTTGTTTAATAACATTCTTAGCACCTGGGTCCCTTGTGTCTACCGCTACTCAGTACGGCAAACTTTGCACTTTTCGTGCTCTCCATTTGAAGAAGCTGTCTGGACCAATACACCAGGGTATTCCCCTAGTCGTCTCGAAATATGTAATGGGTTCTTTATAACCCTTATCCGAGAGGATAATGGGCGAATATGCCGCTAGCACCAGCGCCACGGTTTATCATAGAGATTCGACACTCCAGCCATGGCTGTGGGTTCATGAGTTCTTTTTAGTTAAATTTATAAATATATAGGCGTAAATCTACATATTTGTGTTCTTTTAGTTAAATGGCTATGAGCGTGCCAATGGAATGACATTAGTTAGAGCCCAATAAAACCGTGTTCATTTCTTACAGATCTAGACCTAACTCATGGTCAGGTAGGACTAGGCCTACTTAGCTGGAAAAAGTATTAGGCCTACATTGAACACGAAATTAGCTGACAAACAAGGCATCCCATAAACTCAAAAGCTTTTTAAAGCACGGTTCAGGCCCCGTCACAAGAAAATATTCTTATCGTGACTGGTGGTCGGAGAAATTTGTCTAAATCAGATTCTGAGGCTGGCACAACAGTGACATGTTTAAGCTGAGTCCCGGATGAAGAATAGAGAAATCATCCGTTAACTACGTATAAAATTTCTGTACGCCACCAAAGAAAGTGTTATTTGAAAGCGGGTCACAAGAACTTGTCACAAGAAGTTTCAGGCAAGTTTACAGGGAAAATTAGAAAACATTATAGTTTTGCAAATGTATAATTAAGAATTTGTAAATAATTAAGCAAATAAGATCGGATTTTTCGATATTGAAGCCAAAACCAATGCTACCACTTTACATTAATGGTACGGTACGGTACAGTACATCGTCTTGTTATCCTATAGCACAAAACGATCGACTGCAGCAATAATCCCTCTCGTCAAGTTATGGAACCGTGTTAATTTAGTCACATAATACCCATAAGTAAATATTTAGTGGGTCTTACCGTTCTGTATTTGACTCTTGTTTCAAGATGTTTGTATGTAACTTTCGTGCATTCGATCACTTAGTTATGGCCATGGGCTAAATCCCCTTACATTTTAAAAGGTGAACTGCAACGTTGTATTAAATTCAATATTGGAATAGCTTACTCTGATATATTCAAACTAAGACTCACCGGTTTATAGGCCTAGGTTAGAATAGAACAATAAAAGCAATCCCCGCCAATTTAGCAAATGTATATGAATAATCAGTTATTTTTAAAGCTCTTTTGTAATAAAATTCCTTAAATTCTGCGGAACGAACCCGATATTTCAAATAAGTTGATCATTTATTTGATTCTTAAAAAATGAGAAATTGTATGTTTTCATTTATTTTAAGGGTTTTCCGATGACCTTACTAGTGTGGCCATTGTACCGTGAAACCTCGAAAAAAGCACAGTGGGCTTAATCTCGAGAAGAAGTTCATCTCCGAAATAACTAAGGAACGTACGGTACCGCAAATATTACCAGCAGAGTGCTCAATGATAAACCGATAAAAAATTGAATTAAAAATAATAATTATATATAGGCCTATAAGCCTATATATAATATATATAGGCCTACAATATATACAGGCCTATACATACATATATAGGCCCATA
>NW_022748776.1:258472-269354 GCF_011630105.1 Anneissia japonica | reverse complement strand
ACCTATAAACTTTGAAAGGAGTTTTTGCAACCTTTTCCGAGCCTGGGGGCGTCTCACGGTCGGCTAAGCGGCTAAACTTGAGTTTGGAATACCGGTATTGGCTACAGAGTACTATATGGTTGTAAGGGTGATGGTTTCTCCTGGTTTCATTATTGTTCCTAACTAAACACACAACAATAGGGATTAAATCGTTCAATTTGCTTTGTTATAATTTGAACCTACAAACAAAGAAAACACAGAGATGTTGAAAGGAACAATGGCGTTCTGACAAATTACTCAAAAAGGGGGACTAATTTTATTCGGCCAAGGTTAACCAGACACCTCTCAGCCTCTAGGTGCTAAATACATCACATACCATTTTACTGTTTTCCTCATAATCTACCAAGGAATGTTGCGATGTAAGTTACAACATAAATAAGTACATTTTATGGTTGTCTTGATTAAATGCTCTAGTAGACTGTATAACGGTATTTTTAGGTACAGAATAACGACATGCAATTTTGAGGTACAGAAAGCTAATTTGGAGTTAAAATAACTCCTTTATTTAACCTATATCGCCATCCTCCTCCTCCTCATCATCATAATCATCATCAACACCAAACCACCATCACCATCATCATGAATCAGCATCACCATCATCACCGCTGTCGTCGTTACCATCATCATCATAAGCAACGCCTCGCCTCTTTGCGGCGTACGATGCAGTCTATACATTTACTATTTTTTTAAACTGTTTTCATAAATTATATTCATTTTTAATATGTCTTGGTTTAGGTCTTGCCTAAAGTAGTCGATGATCCAGACAAACAGGAAAACAATATTGCAACGCAAACATTTGGGGGAAAAGGTGGAATATTTACGATCGTATTTATGACTTCAGGATGGATTATATGTACAATACCGAACGGTTTGTTGCATTGTATGCTTACGTGAGAAAAAAATATCCAATCGCAACAAAAATGGGTGTCAAACTTTTTACTTGGCCGCACTGCTTGTGTGAACTTTAAGTTTGGTACCCGATTACGTGACTATTATTGCACTAATAGGTGTCATACGTCCCGGATGACACTCAGCTTTGACAAAATACGTTCACTAAAGTTTTGAGGATATTCGCATGGCGATTAAAAATAACCTTGAAGAGAGAATTTCAAAATACTCCTCCATTAAGCATATGGCCTAACTATACGAATCAGTAATTTTATGGATATAGGTCTATACACTTTTTTTTTTTATAAGAACCAGTAAAATTTAGCTCAGTGTTCTTATTTTTTGACCGATTTCAGACTCAAAATGTTCTTATTTTGTTCTTAAATACACACTTTTCAAACTTAAAATTATTATTGTACAGCAGTATAGCCTACACTGTACTGGAATGTAGGTAAACATTGGCCCCGGAAAAAATGGTCTCTGAAACAAGGGCCCCTGAAAATATGGCCACAGAAAAATTGCCCCGGTAAGAATGGCCCAAAATGACAGGCTGTACACTTATTGTCCTGCATTATAGAGGGTATTACATACCTACTGCACACAAGGTAGTAGATATACAGTAATTTTTGGGGTTTTTTTTTTTAGTTTTTAAATATAAAAATCTCATTAGACATTTTATCTCAGCCTCAATTTGTTCTTATATTCTTAATTTTTAAGCAATTTCAGTCTCAGTGTTCTTAAAAAAAGTGTAATTATTAAAACACTGCACAGGTAATAATTTTGTATAATGACATCACTTACAGTTACAAACCTAAGGTGTCATACTTGACATACAATACCTCCGTTTAAACTACACGGGAGAATAATCACACGCAATTAAAATCAACAACCTTGAATAAAAAAAATAAAAAAAGGCGGGAGAGAATAATATTTCCCCGATGAGACATTGCAAAACAGGTAGTTATAAAGAAATCTATTGAGCCTTGGGGTAGCCTTCAGGAAAGACCATTCGTGTATTCACTATATAGAATAGTTAATTTAGAATACATTGTTATAAGCTTCTGCAAACTTTTGTTGAACTTATCGAGTATTTTGAAGCTGAAATCTACACCAACGATATGGCTAGTAAATTGAAATTTTATAGCACTACTTAACCATAATGTGTGAATGTACCGCGAGATATATAAAGGATCGTAAATGCACTAATTTGTATCTGTTATCGTGCAGACGTAAAATATAGCCGTAATTATATAAGCTGACTTACAAACTGAAAATACTAAGTTGATTAAAAATAAGAATAGTGCATGCCTGTAAATAAATGCGATTATGAATCGTGTCTGCACAAAGTTTGAATCACAACCAAAAATCATGCTATATATATAGGCATGCTTATACACATCTAGATGTGTATAAGTCACATTTTTTGCGAATCTCTTTTAGTATTTTATTAATTTGTATATAATTTAATTTATTTAACGAATAATAATATACCTTACCCCACCCCTGTTTTTAAATATTCAAAAATCTGTATCTCATTAACCGTTCCAGAATTTTTTTTTCCTTTTTGGTGTTCTATAAAAATCAGAAAAAACAACATATAATTTGTTTGCTCCGGAGCCAGTCTTAAATTTATAGCTGGAGTGTATGTGCATTAAACATTTTGTGACGGTGTCACGAATCGTGACCATTCTGGTCTGAAAACATAATCCAGTTGTTCCTTAAATTGATTATCAGCAAATAATCTAGACCTATATTCTAAGCAAATAAATTCAGTATTAGGACTAGTGCACCGTTAAATTACAATGAAAATTCTTTTTTCATTCTTATTATTAATTGAAAGCTAATAACGTACACAAATGCACAAAGTAAGCGATTCGATTTTTCATTTTATTTTAAGTTGTTAGCAAAAGTCAGAAAGTATATTTTTAATTTATAAAGGTTAAATAATCTCTTTGGTACCAACACAGAATATAGGCCGAAGTTATCGTGAATATATAATAGACCTAATCAGCATTGACGAAACTTTATAAAGTAGTGTTATCGGACTGTTCGATAACAAAATCATCGTAAACGACTATACAAATACGTAATATAAAATTTGACCATAGGCGTAGAAAGTATGGATTAAAAAAATAACAATAGTTAATCACATACGGTAACTTTAAAAACTGCTATTACATTTTAAGTCATGCTATTAAGAGTGGCTGGGACTCTGCAAGAACAGTACAAGTTAACAAAAATTCCCGAATAATTTGATCGTATTCACATAACAATAGAAAGTATTCAGTGTATTTCGTGTTTAAATTGTTGATCTTAGAGCAATTAGGTGCTATTGTGGCTTAACTCAAGCTGCTCTTCTTTTGTTGTACGAAATCATAAAACGTGATGCGAAAAATACATATTGAGGTAATGAATCGCAGCAAATTGATTAATCTTGAAAGAATAACGAAAATAGAATATTTCTGAACAATCGAAATGTCTTCTAATCAGCAAAACGAAATCAGTTTTGGTTGACATTCAATAGAAGTATTCCGTATTCACTGAAGCAATGCATTTTTTAATCACCACCTTAAAATTCTAGTAATCAGTGTTTTTACTTCACAAAAAATACACATTATTGCCGTTAATGTTGCATTATAGTTACATGTTGATCTTTTGTATCAACTCTGCACTTAAGTGGTAAACCCATATAATAGTTGTTTGATATGAGATGGGGTTTTTGTACCCCAATATTGGTGTAGTTTGTTTGTATAGAATCTCATAGCGTAAGTAATGTCCATTTCTAAGATTAAAACAACCATAAAATGAAAGTTTACATCGCTTCCAGAATAAATATATGTTCTTTATCTATATAAGCACTGATTTAGGCTATGTGACGTCATAGGAAAGTTCAATCTTACCTATATAAATGTTTGGTACAATTTATTTACCACCGGTCATTATGATTTTGATAGCAGCATTTTAAAAAACAAGACCAAAGGTCTAATTAATTAGGAAGGAGTGAATAAATAGGTACAGGTCTCCCACCAATTAAAGACCACTTTTGGGACCGGGGTTTCACTAATTAAAAATAACAATAATAAAAAGTGGTCTTTAATTGGAGGGGTCTTTAATTAGAGGGAGACCTGTAATTTACTCCCTGTCCTATCATTGTACCTAATTACAGTTATATTTAAATTATTTGCAAAAACACTGTGAATCACAAAACTTTAACACTTGTTTTCTGGTTGTATAGTTATTATGATTGTCTCGGCAGCAATTTAACCATCATGCAATGCGATACACTAGTTACCTAAATTATAATAAATACTGAAATCATTATATGAAATGATAATTTGTCAATAATGACGTCATTAAAAGCAGCTTATACCTATAAAAATAAACAACATTAATAAAGCGACCTATAAACTTATTAGGTCTACAGGTACTGTTATTTCGGATACCGTATATATCCTAATATACCTATAATGATTTTAATATCCCATAATAATTTTAAAATAACAGATAATATCCCATAATATTTATATAGAACAATATAAATAGGTCATAATAATAATAATAATTATAGTTAGAAAAATCATAATAATCATAATTTCAATTGTCACCTCATAAATAGCAAAAGTCAAGTTTGAAAGTAATTTCAATAATAACAATTATCAAATTGAACACAGACATTAGTGCATAGCATTAAAGATAATATACTCATATTCTCCCCATTATAAGCTTTAAAATGATACAGTAGGTCATTTATTGCAATCGACTTACTACCCTGCAAAAGTTAGAGGAGTAAAAGTGCTATGGCTTATCTGTACTAAAGTATACAATACTGCCACATTCGGATGATAATTATTCAGTTTAACATTTAGCGACAGTACACTGGTTTTGGGATGGTATCGTTAAGCATACAGGTCTCCCTCCAATTAAAAGGGAGCTTTGATTGCACGACGACGGTAGGACGTAGAACGTAATTACGTCAGTAAAAGTCATCTGCGCATGCGAGAACGTTAAGGTCACTCATCGAGTAGATTCTGGAACGCAATTTGGCCAAATCTACGTATGCAGGGAACGTAGGACGCCAGGTAGGACGGTCATGCATGAGTGATTCCGTTCTAGCGTCGCGTCGTCGCATAAAAAAATCGAAAGCTCCCAAAAGTCTACTTTTGGTATCGGGGTTTCCATGGTCTTTAGCATATTCAGTCTCTAGAATAATAAAGAGACATTTGTTCTTCCAGTTACCGCGAGTGTTTCTATATTTATCTGGTAGGTATTTCTATGCTCAAGTTGATAATTCTTATGTTACTAAAACATATCTTTATTATTTCTTTTGTCATTTTTAGTGGATAATTATATAGCCTATTTGAGGAAAGTGAATAGAACAGATCATTTTATAATAGGCCTATTACAAATAGGCCTAAATTATAGGCCTTGAGCACATGGTTTCACTGATCCTAAACATCTATACTAGTGTATAAGCCTACCTAAATGCTGCTGTGGTCCTGTCTCTTATACACATCTAGATGTGTATAAGAGACAGATTATATAGGGCCTAAAATGATTAACAACATTTTCAAATGATAAATTGAAAGAATCTCACCGAAATAAGCAAATTAGATCCGAATTAATAATACTTAAAATAATATATGCTGTCTGGGGTACAATATGAAAAACAATATGTAACATTCTGTTGATCAAATACAGTACCGTAAGTTACCAAATTAAAATAAGAATTGTGTTTTATTTAATCGGATTCTATGTGAACTGCCTCCAAGTTGTGCCTTTGTCATGCAAGACACGCAGAAACACAAGGTCTTCTAATCCATATTGTGAATGGCGAATAGAAGCATGGGAAAGGTTCCTAGCACTGACTGGAGTGTCATCATGCAACCGTTGATTGATTCTTCTAACTTTCGTTTATTTATATTGCGCTGTATTTTTTCCCTCCTCTAAGCAACCTCCGTCTGTCTAGCACCTCTCTCATCCGATGAAAAACGCTAAACTCGGCAGTGAACATACCTCCATTACGTTAATTTCAGAAAACTCATTTAAAGGCTCCACACAAAAGGCACTTTGGATATTGAATAAATGCATGGAAAGCTCTTAATAATAAACATATTTCACGGAAACTGTTTACCGCTTAAAGAGTATTTTCTTGATATCTACAGCACCAATTTCATAATGATTTAAACAAATGAGAAATAATATTCCATCTCTTCAAGTTTGCGTCTATATGTCAACTATGTTTACACTACAAATATACATGTTTCGTCTTTTTCCTCAGGTATCATCCTTTTTATGATGTTTCGTTTTAACTTTTTGCATTTTTCCATTTGTAAGTAAAAATAATGCAATGTCCTGATGTCCGCCCCATGCTGCTATGTGTACAGCGTTCCATCCGTCTTTATTCGCTAGCCTTACATCTGCTCCAAATTGAACCAAGAGTTTGACGGCTTCAAAGTTTCCGTTAATGACGCTCTGGTGCAAAGCTGTTTGCCCCTCAGCATCAAACGTGTTCACGTTTACATGACCGTTCATAGAACTCTGCAATAACTTAACCACTGTCATGGTATCGCCATTCCGAACTGCTTCTTCGAATATGTGTTGAGAAGGACTAGATTCAAACTGAGCTGTTGACATCATCAGGGTGCTCACGGCAACTCCGGAAAACTGCCAGCGACGGAGTTACCGTTATAGTCCTTAATGAAAGATAAAATAGGCAAAAATAATCCGATATCAAACGAAATTTTAAATTAAACCATTTCAAAATAGAAAACACATCTTGGAGACGTTACCAACTATAATTAAGTAAACATTTTGTTGTCGCTGGCCATCTCATTCTGACTATACTGCCCCACTCACTCTTGCTTCGCCGTCTTTGATTGAATGTTAAAGCTTTTGTGTTGCTCAGTGGCTGTGAAGGAATTGAGTTTATTTTGACTTCCCTAACTCATCTGCATAACACAAGAAAACCCAAGCATGTGGTGAGAATCTAACAGAACGGTTGGCTGCGCTTTGGGAGTACTGCTCTTTCACATGCTAATCATCGTCAGAAAGTATACAAAACGGTCACTTATCGCTTTCTCATTCACTTCACTATTCAGTTGCTAATGTGAACATTTTTATTAAAAGTTTTGTATAAATAGACTCATATAATCTAAATCATAATAGCCTACTAAAATGTCGTTGGTTAAGTAACTAGCAATGTAATTAAAGCTAGATGTTGGTAGAAGAATCTGAAGATTGTCTGAAATAGTACAAGGACCACGTTGCGACATCCGAGCTAAGCGTTGAATCGGGTCGTTTGGTAATCGATGCCCACACTCTGTTCAGGCCGTCTGTTGCAAAGTCCCAAATGGCTATACCTTTCTCAACGAAGGTAATCCATGCATGGCGTGGGAAAAATTCACCTTCTAGTTTCTGACCCCTTCATCAGTGAGGATTACCTGGTCTACGAGTGATGTGCCATGTAACACCCCAGGCATTGTAGCGTGTGAAAAACAAACGGATGACAGTTTGTCCGCGATCGTTTGTATTACCCCTAAAAATAATCATGTACCCTTTTTTTTCTCACGGGACGTGTAGTTTGAATGAAAAGGTGATTAGAGAGGAACAATGGCATCGGAACAATACAAATTAACAGTAATCACAATTGATGTGTATGCCTTTTAATATGTTCTGCAGCACTGATCGCTAAATGAAATGGATCTTAGAGGTTAGGCTACTTAGTTTGTTTCTTTCATGCTTTTAGTAAAAGAGAAGAAAGAATAGGTATGAAGATCAATTTGAAATGTCTAATGAGCACATGGTTTCACTGATCCTAAACATCTATACTAGTGTATAAGCCTACCTAAATGCTGCTGTGGTCTCTTTCTGTCAAATTGACTATGGATTGTTTTTTCCAATTGGTTTGGAACTCTTGCTTGTATTTTAAAGTTTTAGTAAAAACTAAAAACTAATGATAATGATAATGATAACAATGATGATGACGGTGATGAACGATGACTCGCGAAGATGATGATAATGATGATGAAGATGGTGGTGATAATTATGATAATTAAAAAAATAGAAGTTTAGAAAATAATTAGGTTAATCACCTTTCATCAACACCTAATTGGAATTCCAAATTTATATCCGATTTAATATGCCTCCGAAATTCTCGTTACTTGAAGTAAAATAATCATATAGGCCTAAACATTTTTTTGGCATCATAAAAACTGAGGCTGGGTTGTAGAGCCATTGTCATATGCTAATGAGCGAACACAGTGATCGATAAAAAAAAATCAATCAAATCAAACCAATGACACACTTGTTTTACTTATGCCTACTTTTCATTAGATTTTAAAATAGACGCAATAGGCAGGCTACCAGAAAATCAATAGGCATAGGTCTAACCAACAGACAGTGAACCCCAGTATTTTGAAACAAAAAATGGGCAGGGCTGAAATTTGTAATATTTATTAATAAAATTTACAATCGTTATTGTCAAAAAAGTGAAAGTGCATATCCATAGGTCCTTTCGTTAAAGTAAAGTAACGTTTATTCATTTCTCAATCATAAAACATTCAAACATACAGAGACTTTTGAAAAAACTTATAAATCATAAATAATAGTATAAATGAACAAAAGTCACCAAGGTTCAAAATGAAAGGTTTCCACAGAAAATATAAAGCTTGTATAAAGTAGGCATTTTGGCATACATCATTTTTTTAAATATTCGCAGGCAAATATTTGTTTTATCCGGTACCATCATGAGTAAACATTTATTTTGATATAAAGAATAACAAACAGAAGGACTAGGAATGATTAATTTTAGGCAATAAGTGACAATAACAACGTCACAAAAGAATGGAACAGTCAGCCCCACTTCACACATCGAATCTGCTTTATTACAAATGTCAAAATGCCTTGATGAAAGCGTACTGCACAATGATTGCCTCTAATTATACTAATAAGCTTATGATCAAGCATTATCATTCTCAGAGAACCGATTCCCATGCTTTATCATAGAGCTTCAACACGTTTCTCAGACTTGTGCCTCACCGTTCCCACACTCAGAACTCGCATGCTGTTACGTGCATACGTCTCCTATTCTTCGCTTTCAAAAACTAAACACCGAGACAAATCAAAATCTACTATTGAGATTTCTTCTCGCCTATTAAATGTCTTTTCGCACGTGCAATGCAACACGCAGGAGACAGCCAGGTGAAGGTACACGTACAACGGATCTCCAAAAAAAAAAAAATCTGGGAATCTACCATGGACAAAGTGGCATCTGTCCACATAAAGATTCATTTAAATTGAGTAAGACAAATAGTTTGTGTTAATTATAAACTCCCAGGCGCCTGTACAAATTTAGAAGAATTATATGGTAACACCATACTTTCATGACATTATCATAGAAAATAATAAAGGATTTTTTTTTAAATTTCTGTTTTATTTTTTAAATATTGCAAAATAATAGTGATTTAAGTAACAACTAGAACGGTAACGCCAACGTCCGGTAAACAAGTATAAGTCCGGTATAACAGTAAGAATACATAAACAGTATAGGCAACAGCTGTAGCTGTAGTAGGCCTACTAACAGTGACACAGTGTAAAGTTATGCCAGTGACACAGTAAATAGAAAAGTACCGTAAAGATACTATTGCTCATTGGCGGATCTAAGGGGTCTGTGGGTCCTGACCCATACCTACCTTCTTGTCTTTGTTACAATAGGAAAATTAGATGATATGGTATACATGCATGAATTTAAGGGAGTGTTGGGATATGTACATTTTAGTAATTTCAATTTGAGTGGAAACTGTTTTAGGAATGTAAAAGTACAAAATAAATGTACGGTAGGCATCTAACTTTAAAAGTAACAGTAGAACTTGAGAAGCGTTTACTCTGATAAGATAGTATAATACATACTCCAAGTATCGAAATGCACGCCATCGTGTCGGGATTCAATATTTCGATATTGATTATGTCATCATCATCATCCAGGGATTTTGGACCACCTCCCTCCCCCTCCCCCACCTCCTGGCCTACAAAAGGCATAGGCTGGTAGACCGGACAAACAAGGCTTAGCCTAACTAGCCTTTAATTAAATAAAATAAAAAAATCACTGTTTTTGGTTCGAAGTCGTAAATATAATTTTTGTACGAAAGTGCGTTCAACACGCTTATCGGTTAACGGTAAAATTCACCTGACGGTTTTCAAGGGGAAACCTTAAATTTTGAAAAAAACAAAAGTCATTAAAGGACACCTCAGAATCGGGAAAGGTCATTTCCCGCCACCTAGGACTAAACTTTCACCGGGGATGGCCCCGAACCCTCTTCTTTTGGGGTTTTTGGAAACATTTTAAGCCCCCCCCCCAAAAAAAAAATTGAACCCAACCCCTGTTGTTATTAACAATAAAGTTAACGTCAACATGAAACAAATTCAAACCTCAGCGTCAACTTCTACAGCATGAAAAACATTAGGCTTATACACTGCAGAGAAAAGGATAGAATGGTCTAGTTTATCCAGAGAAAATCTCTATGGTTTATCTGATCATATGTGTAAGACTATTATTGCTGCGGGAGATTTTTAAAAGGGACCCAAAATATATTTGTATGTTTTGAGAAAATGGACACAAAATATCAAATATCACTGATGACAATAAATTTTACGTAAATAGTGATTACCAAAATGACCAACCCAAATGTGTTAATCAACTACATGGATGAATCCGTTTGCATTGGAACTATTACAGGAGGCCTACGTGTTTTAAAGAATATAATGACAGCAATTTTACTGTGTATATATACTCTTAGCATGAGCTTAGTCAAAAGTCCCAACTGGCCTCAGTGGCCCTATTATGGTTTAATCAAGCGAACAGAGACATAGATGAAACCATTATCTCCATGATAAAAGTAAGTTATAATAACTATATACTGGTAGGCCTAGGGAGAATATATATATATATATATATATA
>NW_022748776.1:250494-257909 GCF_011630105.1 Anneissia japonica | reverse complement strand
GGACATATCATAATAATATAGTAGGCAATGGGGTGCCCAGCCGGCCAGGACCCTGTTTTGGGACAGGGGGACCAAGCGCTCAGGCGTTAAAAATATTTTTTATTTTAGTTACTCTTTTTAAGGGGCGCTTATTCAAACGGATCGCTTATGAAAACAGAGTGGAAATTGAGGGGGCGCTTATGGAAATAAATGAAAATTGAAGGGGTACTTATGAGAAATTGGAAAATTCAAGGGGCACTTTTTTTAATCGAAGATAAACGAATGAAGAAAAGGTAATGGTTGAGAACATGGCTCCATGACAAGGATGTTGGGGGTATTTACACAACAGCAGATTAAATTAGTGGTGGTGTTGATGGTAAGCGTGTTGACAATCTGCCAATTCAGATTAGCAGGATCATTGCAGGGTTTCTTGCTTAGATACGAGAGAGATGAGGTCAGTTTATTTCTGTTGACTGAAAATAGGCCATACATTATTTTAATTTTTAGATATTAAATAATGTAGTTCTAAATCCAAAAAGGGTAGCAATAAAAAAAAGAACGGGATTGTAAAGATGCATCAAAACTGAAAAAATGTTAAACAACGAGTTTCCACGAGTTGAGTTTTTTTTTGGGGGGGGGGGCGTGCACCCCTTTAGATACGCCACTGCTTTTATATAAAAGGCCACGAAACCAACATCTGTCAAAAGCCTTAGATAGGCTCCTACATCCAAAGCAACAAGTCGAGTCTCACCACCATTGTCCAAAACCCTATGAATCCGTTACGTAACATTTAACAAGAGCAAGGGCATCAGCTGTTTCTGGAAGCCATATTCTGTGTTCCGACGGTGTAAGTTACACCGGTGAGATCGTAGTTATCGAACAAGCGCTTGTTACGAAGCCGACACCGACCGTATGTGAACAGGGTCACCTGATAGAAAACAAGCGCTTTACCCCGCAAGCTAACGCTGACAAATGACCGGATTGGCAAGGCTCTCATCCGTTACAACTTTCTGTTAATTGACTTGCCACATGTTGATTGCAATAACATCTGTATAGCTTGACCACGGTCTCGTTTTCGAGGCAATTCTACTAGGCCTAGGATAGGCCCGTTGGTTCCTATAATAGGCCTATCAACCAAAGCATCTTTAAAATTACCTTTTTGAGTTGTTTTTAACTTCATTATTGTTAAAATTAATCCAAATAAAACATTACAGGACAAATTTATATTATTACAGTTCGTTGTAAACTTCTTATAAATTTTCATGCCTTTTTTTGGAAAATCTGCAAAATACCGTGGTAGTTCGTTCGCTGTGTCTAAAGATGCTGTATCTAAAGATACGGTTGAACGAGATACGGTGAACGCCGGTGAGATACTGTACGTACATGATTCTGAAATTACAGCTAATACGGTAGCCTTATCTTTAGTATACTGTAATTCACACATTCTAGCAAGAAGAACCACGAATTTTTACATCTTCCTGCACGAACAACGTTCGTACTCGCATACATAAATGCTGCCGAAAATCTCCTAAATGTTAATGGGTAGGCTTAGGGTAGGTGAGAAAAAAAAAACTCAGAGTTTTATTCTACTTTTTCGGAATGCTCTACCAAGTGAAGATGAAAAAATTCGATATATCCCCGAAGGAGGGATTGGCGTCATTACGATGTTCGGAACTTTGATACAACTTTACCATTATCCTAATTTGTAAGGCTGTTGTATTTATCGCATACAGCTTAGTATTCTTATTCTCTAAATTTATCTTATAGTAGAGTCTTGTAAGTTGCCTAATTTTTTATTTTTTAACATTGTTTAAACTGAATTTTGTGCTGCTCCCAACTCTCCCCCCTTCCCCTTCACCACCGTCGGGGAGAAAAACCATTATATGTATTTTGTACATATTAGTAGACTCTAAAATCGATTAAATGAGCGTTTGAAACACATAAATTTCAAAAATTTTCGGGACTGTGCCCCCCGCAGAGCACTTTCGGAAGATTTTAAGCGACGCTCGATCACGCCCACTTTGCTGTCGTCAAGGAAATCTTCCCCCTCGTCGGGGCTTCGCCCTCCACCCGGAACTCGGACCCCCTCTGGCAAATCCTGGCAGAACCCCTGGTAATAAAGGACATAGGCCTATGAGAGAGCTAGAATAATAATAGTTATTCGGGTTTTTAATGTTATTTAGACAGTGCATGATTATGGACGTACGGTACGGATATGCTTAAATTATACAACCAATATCAATTTATTTCAAAATATTATAATTACAATTGGGAGTGGGGAATGGGGTGGGGGCGCAATTTTCTATTCTTGCCCCCGGGCGCCAAAACCCATAGCTACGCCACTGAGGTGTGATCGTCGGAATAGGGTCTGTGCTATACCGAACATCATCTACACGTTTCTCAAGAAATCAGACAATTCACATTTTAATCAATCTTTATAAAATTTCTTATATTTCTCGGATCAAATTTTGGAACTTGCAGTGGTTCTTTGTTTTTTGTTTTGTTTTGTTTTTTTATCGAAATCTGAGGGTTGTGAACCAAGGCATTTTACTGTCATGTAACGGATGCACAATAGCAAACTTTTGATTTAAGAATAAATACACTATTATTTTATTGAACACCAGTCCAGGGGCGGATTTAGGGGACGGGCCGGCCCAGGCCTCCACTTTTGGAAAGTTTAACAAAGAAAGAAAACGAAAGAAAGAAAAAGAAAAAAAAATTGCCCAAAACGCGTGCCTTAGAGGTTATTTTCGGGCGCCTACAAAACAAAAATTTCGAGGGGGCATGCCCCCGGACCCTCTAGGGTAGTGTTATCTCGATCACTTCGGCCCCCATTTCGGACAATTCTGGATCCGCCCCTGCAGTCTATTATATAATGCAATAGTTTGGCGATACTGCAATATAGGAGGAGAAATGAGCATTACGTACTGGGGACCAGTCAAATTCACTGGCAGTGGGGTGGGGTGGTCAAGGGTTGAAATCATTGTAAACCGCTAATAGTAGGTGCCAGCTACATAAAAATAGCGTACACTGTTTTTATATAATACTACGTTGTTACTCGAATCATGGAGGAAATATATTAATATATTTCCTCCATGCTCGAATCTAATGTTATATAGGCCTAATTAAATTCTAGTATGTAATTTTTCCCATGGCACAGTGGAGTTACGTAAGCTGTTTAGGCATTAGCTTATACAACTTTAATGGAGCTAGCCTACAATACACCACAAAATTCAATCCTTCTTCAAATGTAAGTATGCGTAGTTTATTGTTCCAAGTTCTCAAGTGATTCTCTTGGCTAACAATGGTTAATTTTAAGCCGGGATTGTAAGGTTTCTTGCAACAATAAACTGGGATTACACTGTGATCTCGAACGTTTTGTGTGGCTCAATATTTCCATTTATTCTTTAAACCTTTCAGTACATACCGTACCGTGACAGGTACACAGTGTAGGCCAGGAATTAATAGGGTACAACATGCAGCTCTACAGAAAAATAGGTCTAGGCCCTACTAACATTAGATGTTTTCTGTAACCATGACATAATCTCCTCTTTATTTTTTCATCTGTACAATTACGCCTTAATCTCAGTACATTGTGTAATTTATGGATATGGTTTTTTTTTATCGAGTGACAAATCGATATTTTCTCACGCTCACCTACCATACCGGTACCTCATTAAAATTAGAACAGCGCAGGATACTATTTTTTTAAAGAACTATCAGGTCTAGCCCTCGTTAGACCTACTCGTCGATGTTATACGAAGAAACTATAAAAATAGCATGGAAGATCTTAATTTTATATAGGTTTTAGAACGAATGATGATGATAATAATAAAACTGTAATTATAATAAAATGTAAAAAATTATTATTATGTCACATTTCGTTATTAATCACAATATAATAGTCTAATATTAACTTTTTTTATTATTTAGTTATTTATAATATCCATATGAATTTCAAATTCAAAAATAGGACTACAAAAATAATGTATTGATTAATCGAAAACGTAGGGCAGCGAGTACATTTCAGGTGAAATGGAATGGAAATTTAATTTTTGTTATTTATTGACAATATTATGTAAGCTGTGTTGGCACGACTTAACATCAGCATTCGAGGAAGACTTACCAAATTATCTTCATCTAATTATTTTCATCACTACATGGTGTACCTTCACAATACAAGACATGATACTTAGCATTTTAAAGATTAAATTTCCATGAAATATTAAAGCGTATTATTGACAGGCAGTCCCTTTCATATAGCTGATTTATAACCCGTCTCTGCATCAACTTCTTTATCTCTGAGTCGATGTTTCTGAGGGTAATCTAACCATTTGCAGTTATTATTCCTCTCGTAAGAATTCAAATTGATTGAATGCAGCCCCATTATGTGTCTCCTGCCATGCAACCTACGTTCAATAACTACAGCTAATTCAAATAATTGTAATTGATGGCGCTATTTAGAGTATTCTTTTCAAAGCGCAGATACGATGATACAATAGATATCCGTTTCCGTACGCAGGTTTCTGTATTCGGAGATAGCACAATTATAATAGGTTTATGTTTTATTCTTTTTATATAGTACTTATGAAAGGGTTTAAAAATAAACTTAAGACATCAGCCACTAACAATATTATTTAAGAAATCAATACATTTAATCAATATTTAATCATGGAGGAGTTAATTCCTCCATGGTTTAATCTGTTTACGCAGCTTAGAGAAATATAAATACAATTGTTGGACATTAACAATTATATACCGGTATTTATGCTTTAAGAAAATGTGGTGAACGCGATAACATTATTTCGAACATAGGCTTAATAACAAATGTGTGTGTCTATGTAAGCCTTAAGTACATATGCGTGATGGATGGTGTCTTGTGTGTCTTATTCACGTATCTTCTTGAAAATATGAAACAATTATAAACAACAACGAACGCAAACTGATTATTTCACAGTATTATTTATTAAACGGTGCGGTGAATATTCACATAACTGTACAAGTTTTCGATCTTACGCTTAAAGCCAGGATGGCAGGAGACACTAACAAAACTTAAAATATTTTTTATATTGGCTTTCCGAAAACCATATCTATATACAGTGATTTGTTATCTAATACTAACCCTTAACGATACAAATCTATATCACTATGGTTTGAACCAAAATTAGCCAACCAGCCAATTTGTCTTTATCGTAGAAAGAGCTTCGAACCATTGGAAACTACGGAAACGCTTTGAAAGTTAAAACAAAGCTTTGTCTTTGTGGAATACGCTCCTTTAAGTTTAAACAGTCATCTTATTAAAAAAAAATACTAACATAATCAATACAAAATTGATAATGTTATAGTCAAAATTAACGTTAAGATGTCTATGAATGGCGGTTTAGCAATAGAAAATAAAAACAAGCACTTGGGTACCAAATTATACAATTTGAGTAAACATAGTGAGCAGGACTCCTTCTTTGTTCCTCGAAGAAATATAATTTTGGTACTGGAAATGTTAGGTTTCATCTTCCAGAATATATAAATAGATATCATTAGTTTTTGCATCATCTATTAAAAGAAATAAAAACTGAAACGTCATATGAAATGGCTACCCTGTTGATTTAAACTATTTATCCGAACATGAATTAAGTAGGTCTCACTCAATGATATGTTACCTGTGTCACACTGCAAAGTAATACTAGGGAGATCAAACAATTATTAAATTTCGTTACGGTAATAATTTGAGTGATATGTGTTATATATTGCACAGTATCTCATCTGGAATATGAAAAAATATGAATCATAAACAGTTTCTGTGGATTCCGTAAATTTTGTGACGTTATTACTTTATCGATATTTCTATAGATGGTAGGAAATTAACGGGGGAAGAGAAATGTACAGATTAGTTAAAGAATATCAACGACCAATATACTAACTGATGTTGATATAGTTGTACGCCATTTTTTTTTCGAGAACCGTTAAATTAATAACGTCGATACAAACCACAAGAAAACTTTGAAGAGACTTGTATACGAGACAATAAATTCGATTAATAAAAGACAAGATAACTGAAGCTATTCACACACAATGCATGTACAAAGTTTAAACCTCTTCAATTTTAAAGTGTTACACAGCGAACACAAATGTTAATCAACCTTTGGTTCGTATCTTTGGTTTTGAGAATTTAATATTCTCCTCTTACAGGGACTAGAGTCAACCTATCGTCACCTGGCCTCAACATGGGTTGAACAAACTTGCTATCTGCTAGTCTTGATAGGGACTAGAGGTAACCCATCGTCTGAGATCCCTGATAGGAACTCTGGATAAACCACCTCTAAACCAGACAAGAACTAGGGACAAAATACCATCCACAAAGCTGCAGACTCTACTTATCATACTTTTAATCTTATGTTAGTAATCTGTTTTTGCTTGAGTTTGAACTGGTGACTACCAGTATTCCTTGTACAGTAATTTACACGCACACACACACGTTTCACGTGCTGCAACATAAATCTTATAGTTTTGTTTCTTCATCTGCACATTTCCTCCAAGTATGGCAAGCACCAACATAGTACTACACATCAGAGAAGTTAATCTCATTGTTAAAAAAAGATTAGGCTAGCCGACATCTTAGCCTAAAATAATCTCGCTGATCCACATAGCCCCACCACTTAGCCGAAAATACTGTCGCTGATCCACATGACTCCTTAGCTTACGGTCGAGAGGCGTTTGTGGCAGAGCACTCCAATCGAATTCTATCCCCACCCGTAAGTGAACCACTCCTCTACATAGCTATCGTCTCTAGGTGGCGCCAGATTGCTCCAATGGCTGCTACCAAAATTCGAGATGATCCAGTGTTTATTAGATGTAATCAACCGATATAATCCCGTTCACTTTCGTTTACTATGAAGCATCTCCATCAAGAGACTATTGAAAGGAACCTCTCCACTAAGATGCTTACAGTAAAGGAAGTCCTCCGCCCGCGTTGCTATGTGACGGATTTCTGGAAGGATACGCAAGAGGTGACTAAATTTGTCATGGATACCTGAATAATTAGATGTAGTGTAGTCTAGAAGAGTTGAACTGATTTGATCTTGGTAACTGTCTACCATGTGCTTGTCCTGCAGCGAATTTACATCTAAAAAGAAAGATCGAAAAATACAATTAAGAATGGTCATATGATAGGCCTACAATCTGTTTTGGTATAATAAAAATTAGAGATGAACAGGTATAAACCATCAAATATATGAATATATTGAATACAAGTGTGAGGCAGTATTCTTCTTGCATGGGCCATAAAATAATAGATATAATAATAAACTTTTATACACGATATATATAAATATATATATATATATATATATATATATATACTGTGTATATATATATGTATACATATACATAAACATATACACATACATATATACACACATAATTTATATATATGCACACAT
>NW_022748776.1:241399-250445 GCF_011630105.1 Anneissia japonica | reverse complement strand
TACAGTATATACTATTGGTGGGTGTTGTGTATTGTGTTGGTCATATGGCTTGATAAAATAAATGAGATGAGTAGAATTACCTGAATTTAATAGAACCATAAACTTCATGCAGACGAACTCTTTGTAATCGATCTTTAACTCCTGCATTCTCATGATCACCCTGGATATCCTTTCAGCTACGTTCTCCATTCCTGCGGGAAGAGCTGGCAAAGTTTTCGGGTCGATCGTCTGACCAGTAACAAGAAGAATGCCATCTCCGTTGTAATGCACTTGCCTATACATGTGGTCGAAAATTAAGAGCTCACTCCACGCGTTCTGTAATAACTTCATTTGGTCTTCAACCTGTTGAAATTTATTAAATCAATCATGTTCATAAACATACGTTAAAGTAATACACGTAGGTCGATCTGGCTACGTAAAACATCACGCATGTATTACATAATCAATCTTATGTTTGATGCGAAGAAAACTACTTCTAAATAAAATCAAACCACATACTTGCAGGTGATTAATTGCTATTAAACGTCAATTTTAATATATTAAGACGATAAACAAGATCTTGAGTCCAAAAATATTTATTAAAAGAACCATAATAATCCAATAAACGCCTCTATCAAATAAACGCCACACCAAACGTCATTTTTTCTAAGCGCCGCTCTCGAATAAGCCTCGTGGTGTTTATTAAAGAAATAAAGAGTCGCGGGGCTTAATCGACAGAACAAATTTAACGCTTCGATGTTTCGTATACTTTGATACTTGTAGTATTATAATAATAAATAACAGATTTCTCACTTGCCTATTTACACATTACGGTACAATTTTAACACTACTGTTCACGAATAAGCGCCGCCCTGAACCCTCTAAATATTTTGAATCATTTACGGTATATTCATAAAAGTACCTTAAGCTCCCTGAAAAAGATGCTATTTCTTGCCCAGTCAACGAATGCAAAGAGTGTTTGGTCTGCTAGCTTGCACGTCATACCAAAGATGTCCCCGGGGGCTGTCATTCCCATTTGTGACTGCATGAAACTGGCAACTTTACTTTGAAGTTGGGCAGGGTCTGTTTCACTCTTCAATAGTTCTGTAATTAGCTTGGGTGTATTGTCCGGTTCTGGTTTCACGTCTAAAGGACTGCTGCTCGTCGTTGGTGAGTTGCAAGATGTCGGCGGTAAATGGGAATTTGTTGTGTAATTTAGAGGTTGCATTTGTCCATTCATATAGCCGTTTGGGGTTGAGGCAATAGGCTGTGGAATGTTCATAAGCGTAGGCTTGCGAGGATCTCGGATGACTACAGCTTGGGGCGGGTAAAGAGGTAAACTAGTGGATGCTGCTGCGTGGATGTTCTTCAATGCCATAGAAATGTCAGGCCCAACAACTTGCCTTGTTGCAAGGATCTTATTTTTCATTTGCTGTTTCTGCGCACGATCTCTCTTGTACATCGGGCCAAATTTATTTCGTCCACCACGCATTCTATCTGGTCTAACAGCTGAAAAATAACAAAATAAATCAACGTTATAAGGCGACCTCTTAATTTATGACCTAATTTTAAATGTATGTTTACTAAGAATTACATATTCTGAACACAACAAAAATATAAAACGCCGACAAAAGCGTCGAACGGTTCACTGATATTTCTTTAAACACCGGCTTACTTCTTTTACATAGAAATTCGTTGCAAGATTAAAATATAATAGGGATTGGTCGTGATCAGGGATAAACCTTTAATCCGGCTAAATCCCAGGATTAACTTGTAGTATATTGGTCGCTGAATTTCGACCTATATATCCACCAGATAAAAACAACTCACGCATACTACCAGTATTTCCTGTGCATGAGATTAGTACCAGTTTTACAAATTCTAGAAACCGATATTAGAAATTAAATCTCTAAAAGGTAGATTTATCTGCTTGACCTGAATAATGTGGAAACTGGAAGGTGTTTATGTTCGGCTGCATTGAAAGGTTAGAGTGGAAACCATGAAGAGGAAGTTAACAAGTACTCTCATCCGCCTATCTTTCTCGCATGGATTGAGTAACTACTATATACATGTTCCTGTATAGTTTTCCTTTGGGCGCTGGTAAAATTCTGTTTCTGTAATCATACTTTTAACCAGAAGGCATATCAAAGAGTGTGGTGATTATGAAAATTGTTTTTTTTTTATTGTTTATTTTAGACCTACCTTCTAATTTCATGCCAACTTTGAGACACTTCTGAAATCTGCAATAAGGGCATCTTTTTCGCTGGGTTTTATCAATTGCACAATTCCTATTCTCAATACATGTATACACTTTCTTATTCTGCACTGTTCTCTTGAAGAACCCTTTACAACTTTCACAGGTCAGAAGTCCATAGTGATAACCCGATACCTTATCCCCACAAACAGGACACTGCTCATCTTCGAACTCCACCTTTACGTTGTTTTGCTCGAAATTGAAGTCCATCCCTAATGTTGGTGCTAAAATAAATTAATAAAACACAGCATTTTTAATTAACTTATCAAAATATAAATTAAGTAAACTGAATTATCACTCGCACCAGATGTTTGTTGTGATGCAATAGAAACGTAAGCTCTTGTCATGAAAAATGTAACCATTGAACCGTGACGAAGTCTGAATTAATGATTTCGATCTACCCGCATTCAATGCTATGAATAATTCTCACAGAATACAACTATATTACCTTTCTAAACGTAAAATATTCTGCACAATTAGTGTATAAAACATGCATGGAAAATTCGATTTTACAACGCTTATTTATTTTTTTTCAAACGCATTAAGCCTTTGTCCTCGCTGGCTAATCTTCATGGTTCTGTACTTAGCCATGTTACGTAACTTATAATGGACAATAGAATTAGTCAGTCTGGAATTATCAACCACCATACAGATAGGGTTTTGCATATTTATCTACGTATTGAAGAGATAAGGTTAGAAAATAGAAGAACGATTTATCGACGAGGCAAGTCGCGCACATAATAATATAGAAGAATGAATTGATGTTTTGCTGTATAGCGGCTGCGATTTATGTCGTTTAAGGTATTGTCGTTATTTCCATATTTTACTGCACCACTGACAATTTTATTGGTGATAGTAGTAAAACCACTTGCTAAATTATGGATTGAAGCAGATAAACAATGTAAACTAAAAGAATATAATTATGAGGAATATTATGTTGATACACATTGAAAGTCAGCATAATGGTTAAATAGGCCTATATAATAATAATACACGTAATAATAATAATAAGTTATAATAATAGTTATAATAATAATAATAATGATAATAATAATAATGTATGACAGATAAATATGAAATATATGAAACTTGTATATACTGTATAATGATCAAAACTTAATGACGCAACTCTTAAAGTCACAAATCTTAGTGGTTAACCACCTAGGTGTCATTTTGGCTGTTATTATAATGAACATTACTCATATTCATAATTGATGAAGTATTAGTATAGTATATGAGAGCGTGGTATATTATCATATATAGCATACTTGATTACATACTATAAAGATAATATATACATGTTAGCATTAGTAACAGTACTACAAACCTGGCTTGTAGCTACAGTATTATTAACCGCAATGTGCTAGGTACCTATGTACGGGGTTTTTTCTCGAACACTATTTACATTTAGTATACACAACAACGGATAAGGCTTAAAGTATGTATGATGCAAACGGTCGCCGAGCCTCGTTCCTACTTTAAGTAAAAAGTGCCTCGCCCGCCCCTGGGTCTTATTATTATTATTAAAGAGACACAATATAATACAACAAAAATTCCCCTCCCATGTCGGACAAAGTGTACCCCTTCGGACACATTCCCAGTTTTCCCTGACTAAAACGATACACCGTGCATGCAAACGATCGAAAACGCCCATTAACAGCGGCATTTAGTCCGGAATAGATACCCTGGAAGTAAGTACTGTAACACCAGGCAGGCACCATCAATAGGCTACGATAGCTTCTATACAATCATACTGACCTTGACCCGGCGGGGAAGAGTTTCCCGAGTCACGAGGTTCTTGAAACTCCACTTCGCTTGTCATCGCGAAAATAATTTCAGTGCACTTAAAAGCGAGCTAAAACAGCGTTAAAATATCTTCCAAGATTGTTGCGTCCCAATAAAACGTCCAAATACGAAGTTGTTTAATAACCTAATATTTGCACGACTATTGTATGTTGGCTAGTATTTAACACGTAACATGTATTGCAAGTATGTATGGTGATGTTGAAAAGAGACAGATTGATAACAGCACCACGAATCGTGGCAAACCGAACGTGATAAATACAAGCCTTTGCGCATGTGCAATAATATATTAATAATAATACATATTAATGAGATTCTTAGTCACGTTCTCTTCTGACCAAGATAGCTATGTGAAACGCGATCTGATTGGACATTCGCTTGAATGATTGTCTTTGTTATAATACGACATTGGCCAGTGAGAGGCGAGATGACTAATGCATACGGCGACAGTTTAGCAGTTGTGCATCAATATAGCTCGGGAAGGAATGCCTTCCGAGTATGAACCCTAAATGTAAATACAAACCCACGTGATAGTTTGCAGTTCACTGGCACTAGTTTATAATATTTTAGAGTGCAATGACTTAAAAACTTTTTAAATAATTACATAAGATGAAAATACAACGAGTTTCACTTACATGTGTACCTGTACCTTATTTTTACTCGCTATGCTAGTTTGCGGCTTTTTAAAAAGCATTTTACAAAAATGTTACGTAATTTCGCCGGGGATTTATTTATTTTAAAGCACTCCTAATATTACAAATCCGAGTATTTCATATTTGCATAAAAATAATGAAAAAAACTCCTTAAAATTTTGGCCGACAGTAATTTTTTTATTATTTTTAAAATTGTATTTAACATAGGCCTATACAATTATATATCAACACTATATGAAATGGACACAATGTGTTAGTGACAACTTAATATTAATTAAGGTTACGCGCATAATGTATACGGAAAAATCTGACTGCTAGGTTAATGAGTGAGGTTACAATATCATGACGATGGATAATCCATTTGTTTTGTTGTTTTTTTTTTTGTTTTGTTTTTTAATAATTAATTTATCTACTCACTTTTTATAGTGTCCAAGTTAAACTCAGCTCCGGCCGGGCCATTGGCATATTCCTCGTAATGGGACATCGGAGTAGGATAGAAGGTATCGTAGTGATCTGGCAACATAGGCATGGCAACAATAAGTTACTGCTAAACAAGTATAATAATACTCCACGACCGTAGCAGGCTAGCCTATCAATAACACTTATTATTTCTTATAACGCTAGTTCTTCCCGTGTGTCCTGAGCTACTATGCTTAACCACTCAACTGAATGCGTGTAGAGCACTACCGCAGTATCGTTTAAGTCAGACAAACTGAACGTGATAAATTCTCAGTAAATGAGCATGCGCCAATATGTTGTTGGTTCGGTGCGAAGTCACACACGCACAATGAGTGTACAGTATAGTGCAGGCTGGTTGATGTTTGTGGTGGAAGGAATAGTGTAATACGATCGGACTGACTATCCACGGAGAAACCGGACGGAGACCCAAATAATTATTAGCTAACATTTTAATCTTAAATTGCGAGAAGATCGTCCTCTCTAGAGCCATGAGGTGCTTGAGCCAAGTTAAACGCTGTAAAAACAATTTAACTTCGGGAAAGTGTACCACCCAATTGTACAACGTTCTATAATATTGTTGTGTTATGTAATAGTATTTTGATCGTACAATAGTAAAATTCCTACAATATAATATCAATATCTAATCGCACCATTAGTGGTACTGTAAATCGTATACATTCCTTTACTTATTATTCTTAGTATTATTATTATTATTATTATTATTATTATTATTATTATTATTATTATTATTATTATTATTATTAATATTATTTATATTTTTTTATTATTAGAGTATAATTATTACCTACTTGGTTTATAATCATATTATAATGATCATCATAGTCATCTTACGCTATAAAAATGATCACTAAAGCCTTACACACGAGAGTTCTTATTTGATTAACTTAAGTATTTAAAATCTATTTTTAAAGATCCGAGTCGGAATATTGTTGAAGTGTTGGTTGTTGTACTATTCCGGGTGCCCTGTGGCAACACTTTGGTATGACTGCGGTAAGCGATACGGGGTGAACTAAAGGTTGAGTTGGGATGGAAGGAGCATGCCAATGGAGAAGTGCATTCTCTAAGCACGTTTACCCACATCAATACTCAGTTGCCGATTGGCTTTCCTTCGGGTTGTTAGGATTGTTTGGTTGGGGTCATCAAACGGCCAGCATTTTACTAAACGAATGGTTTAATTCAATAATGCGTCTATTTTGTTTCTCGCGGTATATTTTGCCTACTCTTATGCGATGCCCATGGTTATTAAACTTTGTAGCCAATATATGTATATATTGTATATATTGTATATATATGTATATATATATGTATATATATAATATATATATATATATATTGTATATATATGTATATATATACATATACATATATAAATTTTTATATACAAGCATAATGCATCTTTATTCATTGTATTAGTTTATAGATAGGCTACGGTATTTATAACTTCTTATATCAAACGAAAATACCTAAATTTGACTGATATCACCGTTTCGGCTTAGACCAAGATACAATAATTATAATATGGCACAGAGCTAAAAATAAAGATATTAACAAGTGACAGAGACGTGTCTTAAAAGCCATGGTCCTGTTCTATCTAAATGTAAATCTTTAGCTTTGTGGTCCTTATTTTCCAGCACATTTCCCCACGTCACGTGTTTAATGTTCAGAATGTTCTTTGTAATTTGTAACTAGAGAGATCAATCGATATCAAGGATATCCACGTACTACACACAACTGTACTTAAGTAAAATGTTCTCTAAGAGCCGCACTTACAACCAATCGCTTTCCGAGGATTTATGAACCAATCGGAACGAGCTTTTCCATGAGGTAGAGCCTTCAGTATTTTTTTTTTGGTGTGTCAAAACGTAATGCGTTCCTACTGGTTAGCGGGCGCATGTTGTACGCGTTGCATTATCACCTAGAGAAGATCTCAGGATCATTAGTTTTTTTAAAACATTATTTAGCCTACGGATTCATGTAGAAATGTAGCCTTACTAAAGTGACGAGGTACCACGTGGGACAGGAATTTAAACTTCTATCGCAGAAACTTGATAAATGTTGACAGAAGGCGAGATGTTATTACATCGGCGAATTTTTAACTCTAAAGATCAGGTTTACTACAGATGAAACAAAATACAGATATAATAACCAAATGAAATTACACTTGTGATCTAGAACAGTATTTACATGTGATTTGAACTCTGTAACTGTGATTTTGATGTTTATACCCTCGTGAACATATCTCAGTCTCTTAAGATTCAACATATTTCCTCTCGTCACAGCCACCTTGAGAATAGACACTTTATACGTTTCTACTATGAACTTGTAGTGTTGATCGGTGAGATAGTCTTTATCAAATAAGTTGTTTTATATAAATCAAAGACAGAACAGTCGGTATGAAATGCAAAAAAAATAAAATAAAATAAAATAAACATCGAGGGCATCGTAAATCAATAGGAAAACCATAAAAAGGAATCTAAACAACAATAATGTCACTAAAAGTCAAAACGAACTTAATGAGTGCTCATCGAATTCGAAGACATACTGAACAAGATGATGAACGTGTGGAAGTTATAAAAAGTAGCGGCAAAGAGATTCTGTTACCTTGGTATCCAGCATTCTTCTTTTTCATTTGTTTTCTATTTTTAATTTTCTTAAATTTTGGCTTCATTGTGTTCGCTTCGCATAGACCCCCCCCCCCTCAATTTTTTTAAATAGTCACTTCGGGCTTCATGAGGGTTCCTATTTTTGTCCTGTTACAATGTTTTGTCTGTTAATTTTATGTATATGGATTTTGATGAAATAAAGAATTTTGTATTTGTATTTGTATTTCTGTACCTTTTTTTTCTGACACGAACTTAAAGTTCTTTGAAACACACAGGGCCAGGTCTTTTTTACATTATTACTTTATAAATCAAAAGTAACGTTGATTTGGCATTTATCATTATTAATGTTGAAATGAAGCCTGCGAAATACTGCGATCCAGCTTGTAGCTATGTTTACATATCGGGCCTACGCGCTCGCTGACCGTTTGTAAAGTATTAATATATAAAGTATTAATATGTCATTTATCGATAGCGACACTAAGACTAACTCAAATAACAAATAGAAAAATTTCCGAGCAATATGCGATCGCTGGGATATGATTAATAGATACTAAAGTGGGTAGATTATAAACTGCGCAAAGGATTAGGAAATCTTTGGACAATGCTCACAGCTTTTGAACCACATCTCCCACCAGTCTTTTCTTCTAAAACCGCACTGTGCCCACACATCAGCTGTTTTGGAATAATAAACTAGATACCTGTATAGGAGGCCTACGCACATACATTAAAGTATCGGCATATAGGCCTATCACATCATTAGCCCCCCTCCCCCTTTTCGATTTTCATAATATCTATTAGACCTATATAAACAACTGAACTTTAAAAATTATTTCTATCTGAGGAATTGTTACACAGTCGTTGAGCTGATGTTTTGAGTACACCGAACGATATTGTGTCCTCCATTCGGATTTTTGTTATTATAAGAAAAAAAAACCTCTATAGGCCTATTGCATTGATTAGTAGTGAATTCTATCATAGATAAATATATTAATCTTGCATGTTGGGTTGATAAATTAATATAAAACAAAATCCTCGATAATACTAATAGTACATTGCTCTATATGGAAATTATTTTGGTGAACAGGACATGTTTTTTTATGTTTAAGAAAACGGTGGTAATTCATTCTAGACTACATTTAAGATTACAATTCAACCAATCACAGGGTTAATTATTAATACTTTGGTTTTTAGTCCAACAGTTCAAATGATCCGGAAGTATTGGCTATGATAATGCTATAATTATTATTATGACTAGTCTATATATAGGCCTATAT